>NW_028158132.1:0-36848 GCF_964263955.1 Coregonus lavaretus
TAAAAAGACTACTACTCAACTATTTTTGGGGGGTATCTGTACTTTACTTTAGCATTTCGATGCGTAGCAGGACAGGATAATTGTCAAATTCACACACTTATCAAGAGAGCACGTGGTCATCTACTGCCTCTGATCTGGAGGACTCTCTAATATCAAATGCTTTGTTTGTAAATGATGTCTGAGTGTTGGAGTGTGCCCATGGCTATCTGTAAATTAATAAAACAAGACAATCGTGCCATCTGGTTTGCCTAAAATAAGGAAATGTAAATTATGTATGGCATTTACTTGTATGCATAGTCACTTTAATAACTCTACCTACATGTACATATTACCTCAATTACCTCGACTAACCGGTGCCCCCGCACATTGACTCGGTACCGGTACCCCCTGTATATAGCCTCCCTACTGTTATTTTACTGCTGCTCTTTAATTATTTGTTATTTTTATTTTGTATTATTTTATATTGTATTTTTGTGTGTGATTTTTTGGGGGGGTATTCTTTCTTAAAACTGCATTGTTGGTTAAGGGCTTGTAAGTAAGCATTTCACTGTAAGGTACACCTGTTGTATTCAGCGCATGTGACAAATAAGATTTGATTTGATTTGTAGTATCATATTATCAACCCTACCCCTAGCTATAAAGTCTCACATTTTTTAATTTTGTTTAATCAATGTTTCTAATGTCTTCTAATTTCTGTTTCATCCACAGGGAGGAGAAAGGTAAGTTCTGTGTGTGTGTTTGTGTGTGTGTGTGTGTATGTTTGTGTGTGTGTGTGTGTGTGTGTGTGTCTGTGTGTGCGTGTGTGTGTATGTCTGTGTGTGTGTGTGTTTGTGTGTGTGTGGTTCTTATTTAATATTTCTCTCTGTCTTGTCTGTTCCAGAGGAGGTGGTTGAAGGTAAGAAACTAATACAACCACACACAGACACAGACACACACGTTCTAATGACCCTACTGCTTTGACCCTGTGTTAGCCTGCTGGTCACATGCACTGACCCTGCTATTGATGGAGATTAAATATTTCTGTCACGAATGACGTGTGTGTGTGTGTCTGTGTGTGCGTGTGTGTGTGTGTCTGTGTGTGCGTGTGTGTGTACGTCTGTGTGTGCGTGTGTGTGTATGTCTGTGTGTGCGTGTGTATGTATGTCTGTGTGTGTGTGTGTGCATGTGAGTGTGTGTGTGTGTGTGTGTGTGTGTGTGTGCATGTGAGTGTGTGTGTGTGTGTGCATGTGAGTGTGTGGCACTGGCTGCTGTACTGCTGGCAAGCAGACACACTAACAGAGCTTTTGAGAGGAGGAGGAGGAGGAGGAGGAGGGAGAGGAGGAGGAAGAGGGGGAGGAGGAGGAGGGAGAGGAGGAGGAGGAGGAGGAGGGAGAGGAGGAGGAAGAGGGGGAGGAGGAGGAGGGAGAGGAGGAGGAGGAGGGGGAGGAGGAGGAGGAGGGGGAGGAGGAGGAGGGAGAGGAGAAGGAGAAGGAGGAGGGGGAGGAGGAAGAGGAGGAGGAGGAGGTGGAGGAGAAGGAGGAGGAGGAGGGAGAGGAGAAGGAGGAGGAGGAGGAGGAGGGAGAGGAGGAGGAGGAGGAGGAGGGGGAGGAGGAGGAGGAGGGGAGGGGGAGGAGGAGGAGGAGGGGGAGGAGGAAGAGGAGGAGGAGGAGGAGGAGGAGGACGGGGAGGAGGAGGAGGAGGAGGAGGATGAGGGGGGGAGGAGGAGGAGGCGGAGGGGGAGGAGGAGGAGGGGGGAGGGAAAAGAGGAGGAGGAGGAGGAGGTGGGAGGGAGAGGAGGAGGAGGGGGAGGAGGAGGAGGAGGAGGGGGAGGAGGAGGAGGAGGGAGAGGAGGAGGAGGAGGGGGAGGCGGAGGAGGAGGAGGAGGGGAGGAGGAGGGGGAGGAGGAGGAGGGGGAGGGGGCGGAGGAGGAGGGGGAGGGAGAGGAGGAGGAGGAGGGGGAGGGGGAGGAGGAGGAGGAGGAGGAGGAGGAGGAGGAGGAGGAGGAGGAGGAGGAGGGGGGGAGGGAGAGGAGGAGGAGGAGGGGAGGAGGAGGAGGAGGGGGAGGAGGAGGAAGGAGGAGGGAGGGGGAGGAGGAGGGAGGGGGAGGAGGAGGAGGGGGGAGGGAGAGGAGGAGGAGGAGGGGGAGGGGGAGGAGGAGGAGGAGGAGGAGGAGGAGGAGGAGGAGGGGGGGGAGGGAGAGGAGGAGGAGGAGGGGGAGGAGGAGGAGGAGGGGGAGGAGGAGGAGGAGGGGGAGGAGGAGAGGCTCAATCAGGGTCACACAGAGTGTTTCTTGGTAGTCTTAAACAAATCTACTTTGAAACAAAAGTATACAACTCACACACATGGTAATGAGCTTAAAAAATAGAAGACACCCGTACCATGTCAGATATAGAGTTGTAATGTAATCCATTTTGAGTTTGCATCCCAATATTACACTTTATATATATATAACAATATCGTTTGACAGAAACAACAGATTTTCAGTTAATTATGAAATTATGAAGAATATTAATAACATTCCACCAATGAGAATGCTTCGGTCATTCGACTGCAGGAAAGGGACAATATGGTTTCAAATGAGATCAGTTCTAACTTTCTACTGATTCTGATACTCTCCTTATCCCCTTCTCCGTGAAGTGTGCACTCGTTCACTCTGACTCAAGGATTTAAAAGCTTTGGATTGGTGAAGACGTAGTCTCCACCATAACTTTACACCAATCCAATGTCTTGGTGTGAACAAGTGCACACCTTAGCGATAAGGAGAGGAGCTAAGCTTTGCTGCCTGTCAATCACGCTCTCACTTTATGTCTCTTAGAGGAGAAACAGGAAGAGGAGGAGCCAGCCATAGAGGAGGAAGAGGAGGAGCCAGCCATAGAGGAGGAAGAGGACACCAACGAGGAGCCAGGTCAGAAGTTATGTGGGAGGGGCTTATGAAAGAGAGCGTAGCACTACTAGTATCTAAAAATAGAATATAACCCCACTAGACCCAACCTCAGTATAGTATAACCCCACTAGACCCTACCTCAGTATAATATAACCCCACTAGACCCTACCTCAGTATAGTATAACCCCACTAGACCCTACCTCAGTATAATATTACCCCACTAGACCCTACCTCAGTATAATATATAATATAACCCCACTAGACCCTACCTCAGTATAATATATAATATAACCCTACTAGACCCTACCTCAGTAGAATATATAATATAACCCTACTAGACCCTACCTCAGTATAATATATAATATAACCCCACTAGACCCTACCTCAGTATAATATATATAATATAACCCCACTAGACCCTACCTCAGTATAATATTACCCCACTAGACCCTACCTCAGTATAATATATAATATAACCCTACTAGACCCTACCTCAGTATAATATATAATATAACCCCACTAGACCCTACCTCAATATAATATATAATATAACCCCACTAGACCCTACCTCAGTATAATATATAATATAACCCTACTAGACCCTACCTCAGTATAATATATATAATATAACCCCACTAGACCCTACCTCAGTATAATATATAATATAACCCTACTAGACCCTAGCTCAGTATAATATATAATATAACCCCACTAGACCCTACCTCAGTATAATATATAATATAACCCTACTAGACCCTACCTCAGTATAATATATATAATATAACCCTACTAGACCCTACCTCAGTATAATATATAATATTACCCCACTAGACCCTACCTCAGTATAATATATAATATAACCCCACTAGACCCTACCTCAGTATAATATTACCCCACTAGACCCTACCTCAGTATAATATAACCCCACTAGACCCTACCTCAGTATAATATATATATATAACCCTACTAGAACCTACCTCTGTATAATATATATAATATAACCCCACTAGACCCTACCTCAGTATAATATTACCCCACTAGACCCTACCTCAGTATAATATAACCCCACTAGACCCTACCTCAGTATAATATATAATATAACCCCACTAGACCCTACCTCAGTATAATATATAATATAACCCTACTAGACCCTACCTCAATATAATATATAATATAACCCCACTAGACCCTACCTCAGTATAATATATAATATAACCCTACTAGACCCTACCTCAGCATAATGTATATAATATAACCCCACTAGACCCTACCTCAGTATAATATATAATATAACCCTACTAGACCCTAGCTCAGTATAATATATAATATAACCCCACTAGACCCTACCTCAGTATAATATATAATATAACCCTACTAGACCCTACCTCAGTATAAAATATATAATATAACCCTACTAGACCCTACCTCAGTATAATATATAATATAACCCCACTAGACCCTACCTCAGTATAATATATAATATAACCCCACTAGACCCTACCTCAGTATAATATTACCCCACTAGACCCTACCTCAGTATAATATAACCCCACTAGACCCTACCTCAGTATAATATATATATATAACCCTACTAGAACCTACCTCTGTATAATATATATAATATAACCCCACTAGACCCTACCTCAGTATAATATTACCCCACTAGACCCTACCTCAGTATAATATTACCCCACTAGACCCTACCTCAGTATAATATAACCCCACTAGACCCTACCTCAGTATAATATATAATATAACCCTACTAGACCCTACCTCAGTATAATATATATAATATAACCCCACTAGACCCTACCTCAGTAGAATATATAATATAACCCCACTAGACCCTACCTCAGTATAATATATAATATAACCCCACTAGACCCTACCTCAGTATAATATTACCCCACTAGACCCTACCTCAGTATAATATAACCCCACTAGACCCTACCTCAGTATAATATATATATAACCCTACTAGAACCTACCTCTGTATAATATATATAAATAACCCCACTAGACCCTACCTCAGTATAATATTACCCCACTAGACCCTACCTCAGTATAATATAACCCCACTAGACCCTACCTCAGTATAATATATAATATAACCCCACTAGACCCTACCTCAGTATAATATATAATATAACCCCACTAGACCCTACCTCAGTATAATATATAATATAACCCCACTAGACCCTACCTCAGTATAATATTACCCCACTAGACCCTACCTCAGTATAATATAACCCCACTAGACCCTACCTCAGTATAATATATATATATAACCCTACTAGAACCTACCTCAGTATAATATATAATATAACCCTACTAGACCCTACCTCAGTATAATATATAATATAACCCCACTAGACCCTACCTCAGTATAATATATATAATATAACCCCACTAGACCCTACCTCAGTATAATATAGAATATAACCCCACTAGACCCTACCTCAGTATAATATATAATATAACCCTACTAGACCCTACCTCAGTATAATATATATAATATAACCCCACTAGACCCTACCTCAGTAGAATATATAATATAACCCCACTAGACCCTACCTCAGTATAATATATAATATAACCCTACTAGACCCTACCTCAGTATAATATATAATATAACCCTACTAGACCCTACCTCAGTATAATATATAATATAACCCCACTAGACCCTACCTCAGTATAATATATATAATATAACCCCACTAGACCCTACCTCAGTATAATATATAATATAACCCTACTAGACCCTACCTCAGTATAATATATAATATAACCCCACTAGACCCTACCTCAGTATAATATATATAATATAACCCCACTAGACCCTACCTCAGTATAATATATACCCCACTAGACCCTACCTCAGTATAATATATACCCCACTAGACCCTACCTCAGTATAATATAACCCCACTAGACCCTACCTCAGTATAATATATAATATAACCCTACTAGACCCTACCTCAGTATAATATATATAATATAACCCCACTAGACCCTACCTCAGTAGAATATATAATATAACCCCACTAGACCCTACCTCAGTATAATATATAATATAACCCTACTAGACCCTACCTCAGTATAATATATAATATAACCCCACTAGACCCTACCTCAGTATAATATATATAATATAACCCCACTAGACCCTACCTCAGTATAATATAGAATATAACCCCACTAGACCCTACCTCAGTATAATATATAATATAACCCTACTAGACCCTACCTCAGTATAATATATATAATATAACCCCACTAGACCCTACCTCAGTAGAATATATAATATAACCCCACTAGACCCTACCTCAGTATAATATATAATATAACCCTACTAGACCCTACCTCAGTATAATATATAATATAACCCTACTAGACCCTACCTCAGTATAATATATAATATAACCCCACTAGACCCTACCTCAGTATAATATATATAATATAACCCCACTAGACCCTACCTCAGTATAATATATAATATAACCCTACTAGACCCTACCTCAGTATAATATAACCCCACTAGACCCTACCTCAGTATAATATATAATATAACCCTACTAGACCCTACATCAGTATAATATTTATAATATAACCCCACTAGACCCTACCTCAGTAGAATATATAATATAACCCCACTAGACCCTACCTCAGTATAATATATAATATAACCCTACTAGACCCTACCTCAGTATAATATATAATATAACCCCACTAGACCCTACCTCAATATAATATATAATATAACCCCACTAGACCCTACCTCAGTATAATATATAATATAACCCTACTAGACCCTACCTCAGTATAATATATATAATATAACCCCACTAGACCCTACCTCAGTATAATATATAATATAACCCTACTAGACCCTAGCTCAGTATAATATATAATATAACCCCACTAGACCCTACCTCAGTATAATATATAATATAACCCTACTAGACCCTACCTCAGTATAATATATATAATATAACCCCACTAGACCCTAGCTCAGTATAATATATAATATAACCCCACTAGACCCTACCTCAGTATAATATATAATATAACCCCACTAGACCCTACCTCAGTATAATATGTATAATATAACCCTACTAGACCCTACCTCAGTATAATATATATAATATAACCCCACTAGACCCTACCTCAGTATAATATATAATATAACCCCACTAGACCCTACCTCAGTATAATATATATAATATAACCCTACTAGACCCTACCTCAGTATAATATATATAATATAACCCCACTAGACCTTACCACAGTATAATATATAATATAACCCCACTAGACCCTACCTCAGTATAATATATAATATAACCCTACTAGACCCTACCTCAGTATAATATATATAATATAACCCCACTAGACCCTACCTCAGTATAATATATAATATAACCCTACTAGACCCTAGCTCAGTATAATATATAATATAACCCCACTAGACCCTACCTCAGTATAATATATAATATAACCCTACTAGACCCTACCTCAATATAATATATAATATAACCCCACTAGACCCTACCTCAATATAATATATATAATATAACCCCACTAGACCCTACCTCAGTATAATATATATAATATAACCCTACTAGACCCTACCTCAGTATAATATAACCCCACTAGACCCTACCTCAGTATAATATATAATATAACCCCACTAGACCCTACCTCAGTATAATATATAATATAACCCCACTAGACCCTACCTCAGTAGAATATATATAATATAACCCCACTAGACCCTACCTCAATATAATATATATAATATAACCCTACTAGACCCTACCTCAGTATAATATAACCCCACTAGACCCTACCTCAGTATAATATATAATATAACCCTACTAGACCCTACCTCAGTATAATATATAATATAACCCCACTAGACCCTACCTCAATATAATATATAATATAACCCCACTAGACCCTACCTCAGTATAATATATAATATAACCCTACTAGACCCTACCTCAGTATAATATATATAATATAACCCCACTAGACCCTACCTCAGTATAATATATAATATAACCCTACTAGACCCTAGCTCAGTATAATATATAATATAACCCCACTAGACCCTACCTCAGTATAATAAATATAATATAACCCCACTAGACCCTAGCTCAGTATAATATATAATATAACCCCACTAGACCCTACCTCAGTATAATATATAATATAACCCCACTAGACCCTACCTCAGTATAATATATATAATATAACCCTACTAGACCCTACCTCAGTATAATATATATAATATAACCCCACTAGACCCTACCTCAGTATAATATATAATATAACCCCACTAGACCCTACCTCAGTATAATATATATAATATAACCCTACTAGACCCTACCTCAGTATAATATATATAATATAACCCTACTAGACCCTACCTCAGTATAATATATAATGTAACCCCACTAGACCCTACCTCAGTATAATATATAATATAACCCCACTAGACCCTACCTCAGTATAATATATAATATAACCCTACTAGACCTTACCTCAGTATAATATATATAATATAACCCCACTAGACCCTACCTCAGTATAATATATAATATAACCCTACTAGACCCTAGCTCAGTATAATATATAATATAACCCCACTAGACCCTACCTCAGTATAATATATAATATAACCCTACTAGACCCTACCTCAGTATAATATATATAATATAACCCTACTAGTCCCTACCTCAGTATAATATATAATATAACCCTACTAGACCCTAGCTCAGTATAATATATAATATAACCCCACTAGACCCTACCTCAGTATAATATATAATATAACCCTACTAGACCCTACCTCAGTATAATATATATAATATAACCCCACTAGACCCTAGCTCAGTATAATATATAATATAACCCCACTAGACCCTACCTCAGTATAATATATAATATAACCCCACTAGACCCTACCTCAGTATAATATGTATAATATAACCCTACTAGACCCTACCTCAGTATAATATATATAATATAACCCCACTAGACCCTACCTCAGTATAATATATAATATAACCCCACTAGACCCTACCTCAGTATAATATATATAATATAACCCTACTAGACCCTACCTCAGTATAATATATATAATATAACCCCACTAGACCCTACCACAGTATAATATATAATATAACCCCACTAGACCCTACCTCAGTATAATATATAATATAACCCTACTAGACCCTACCTCAGTATAATATATATAATATAACCCCACTAGACCCTACCTCAGTATAATATATAATATAACCCTACTAGACCCTAGCTCAGTATAATATATAATATAACCCCACTAGACCCTACCTCAGTATAATATATAATATAACCCTACTAGACCCTACCTCAATATAATATATAATATAACCCCACTAGACCCTACCTCAATATAATATATATAATATAACCCCACTAGACCCTACCTCAGTATAATATATATAATATAACCCTACTAGACCCTACCTCAGTATAATATAACCCCACTAGACCCTACCTCAGTATAATATATAATATAACCCCACTAGACCCTACCTCAGTATAATATATAATATAACCCCACTAGACCCTACCTCAGTAGAATATATATAATATAACCCCACTAGACCCTACCTCAATATAATATATATAATATAACCCTACTAGACCCTACCTCAGTATAATATAACCCCACTAGACCCTACCTCAGTATAATATATAATATAACCCTACTAGACCCTACCTCAGTATAATATATAATATAACCCCACTAGACCCTACCTCAATATAATATATAATATAACCCCACTAGACCCTACCTCAGTATAATATATAATATAACCCTACTAGACCCTACCTCAGTATAATATATATAATATAACCCCACTAGACCCTACCTCAGTATAATATATAATATAACCCTACTAGACCCTAGCTCAGTATAATATATAATATAACCCCACTAGACCCTACCTCAGTATAATATATATAATATAACCCCACTAGACCCTAGCTCAGTATAATATATAATATAACCCCACTAGACCCTACCTCAGTATAATATATAATATAACCCCACTAGACCCTACCTCAGTATAATATATATAATATAACCCTACTAGACCCTACCTCAGTATAATATATATAATATAACCCCACTAGACCCTACCTCAGTATAATATATAATATAACCCCACTAGACCCTACCTCAGTATAATATATATAATATAACCCTACTAGACCCTACCTCAGTATAATATATATAATATAACCCTACTAGACCCTACCTCAGTATAATATATAATGTAACCCCACTAGACCCTACCTCAGTATAATATATAATATAACCCCACTAGACCCTACCTCAGTATAATATATAATATAACCCTACTAGACCTTACCTCAGTATAATATATATAATATAACCCCACTAGACCCTACCTCAGTATAATATATAATATAACCCTACTAGACCCTAGCTCAGTATAATATATAATATAACCCCACTAGACCCTACCTCAGTATAATATATAATATAACCCTACTAGACCCTACCTCAGTATAATATATATAATATAACCCTACTAGTCCCTACCTCAGTATAATATATAATATAACCCCACTAGACCCTACCTCAGTATAATATATAATATAACCCCACTAGACCCTACCTCAGTATAATATTACCCCACTAGACCCTACCTCAGTATAATATAACCCCACTAGACCCTACCTCAGTATAATATATATATAACCCTACTAGAACCTACCTCTGTATAATATATATAAATAACCCCACTAGACCCTACCTCAGTATAATATTACCCCACTAGACCCTACCTCAGTATAATATAACCCCACTAGACCCTACCTCAGTATAATATATAATATAACCCCACTAGACCCTACCTCAGTATAATATATAATATAACCCTACTAGACCCTACCTCAGTATAATATATATAATATAACCCCACTAGACCCTACCTCAGTAGAATATATAATATAACCCCACTAGACCCTACCTCAGTATAATATATAATATAACCCTACTAGACCCTACCTCAGTATAATATATAATATAACCCCACTAGACCCTACCTCAGTATAATATATTTAATATAACCCCACTAGACCCTACCTCAGTATAATATAGAATATAACCCCACTAGACCCTACCTCAGTATAATATATAATATAACCCTACTAGACCCTACCTCAGTATAATATATATAATATAACCCCACTAGACCCTACCTCAGTAGAATATATAATATAACCCCACTAGACCCTACCTCAGTATAATATATAATATAACCCTACTAGACCCTACCTCAGTATAATATATAATATAACCCCACTAGACCCTACCTCAGTATAATATATAATATAACCCTACTAGACCCTACCTCAGTATAATATATATAATATAACCCCACTAGACCCTACCTCAGTAGAATATATAATATAACCCCACTAGACCCTACCTCAGTATAATATATAATATAACCCTACTAGACCCTACCTCAGTATAATATATATATAATATAACCCCACTAGACCCTACCTCAGTATAATATAGAATATAACCCCACTAGACCCTACCTCAGTATAATATATAATATAACCCTACTAGACCCTACCTCAGTATAATATATAATGTAACCCCACTAGACCCTACCTCAGTATAATATATAATATAACCCCACTAGACCCTACCTCAGTATAATATATAATATAACCCTACTAGACCCTACCTCAGTATAATATATATAATATAACCCCACTAGACCCTACCTCAGTATAATATATAATATAACCCTACTAGACCCTAGCTCAGTATAATATATAATACAACCCCACTAGACCCTACCTCAGTATAATATATAATATAACCCTACTAGTTTTGTCCCATGGAATAAATGTTGTAGATCTTAATGTTTTTCCACAAAATCCTGGACTATCGGACCACCATTTTATTACGTTTGCAATCGCAACAAATAATCTGCTCAGACCCCAACCAAGGAGCATCAAAAGTCGTGCTATAAATTCTCAGACAACACAAAAATTCCTTGATGCCCTTCCAGACTCCTTCTGCCTACCCAAGGACGTCAGAGGACAAAAATCAGTTAACCACTTAACTGAGGAACTCAATTTAACCTTGCGCAATACCCTAGATGCAGTTGCACCCCTAAAAACGAAAAACATTTGTCATAAGAAACTAGCTCCCTGGTATACAGAAAATACCCGAGCTTTGAAGCAAGCTTCCAGGAAATTGGAACGGAAATGGCGCCACACCAAACTGGAAGTCTTCCGACTAGCTTGGAAAGACAGTACCGTGCAGTACCGAAGAGCCCTCACTGCTGCTCGATCATCCTACTTTTCCAACTTAATCGAGGAAAATAAGAACAATCCAAAATTTCTTTTTGATACTGTTGCAAAGCTAACTAAAAAGCAGCATTCCCCAAGAGAGGATGGCTTTCACTTCAGCAGTAATAAATTCATGAACTTCTTTGAGGAAAAGATCATGACCATTAGAAAGCAAATTACGGACTCCTCTTTGAATCTGCGTATTCCTCCAGGGCTTAGCTGTCCTGGATCTGCACAGCTCTGCGAGGGCCTGGGATCGGGAGAGACACTTAAGTGTTTTAGTACTATATCTCTTGACACAATGATGAAAATAATCATGGCCTCTAAACCTTCAAGCTGCATACTGGATCCTATTCCTACTAAACTGCTGAAGGAGCTGCTTCCTGTGCTTGGCCCTCCTATGTTGAACATAATAAACAGCTCTCTATCCACCGGATGTGTACCAAACTCACTAAAAGTGGCAGTGATAAAGCCTCTCTTGAAAAAGCCAAACCTTGACCCGGAAAATATAAAAAACTATCGGCCTATATCGAATCTTCCATTCCTCTCAAAAATTTTAGAAAAAGCTGTTGCGCAGCAACTCACTGCCTTTCTGAAGACAAACAATGTATACGAAATGCTTCAGTCTGGTTTTAGACCCCATCATAGCACTGAGACTGCACTTGTGAAGGTGGTAAATGACCTTTTAATGGCGTCAGACCGAGGCTCTGCATCTGTCCTCGTGCTACTAGACCTTAGTGCTGCCTTTGACACCATCGATCACCACATTCTTTTGGAGAGACTGGAAACCCAAATTGGTCTACACGGACAAGTTCTGGCCTGGTTTAGATCTTACCTGTCGGAAAGATATCAGTTTGTCTCTGTGAATGGTCTGTCCTCCGACAAATCAACTGTACATTTCGGTGTTCCTCAAGGTTCCGTTTTAGGACCACTATTGTTTTCACTATATATTTTACCTCTTGGGGATGTTATTCGAAAACATAATGTTAACTTTCACTGCTATGCGGATGACACACAGCTGTACATTTCAATGAAACATGGTGAAGCCCCAAAATTGCCCTCGCTAGAAGCCTGTGTTTCAGACATAAGGAAGTGGATGGCTGAAAACTTTCTACTTTTAAACTCGGACAAAACAGAGATGCTTGTTCTAGGTCCCAAGAAACAAAGAGATCTTCTGTTAAATCTGACAATTCATCTTGATGGTTGTAAAGTCGTCTCAAATAAAACTGTGAAGGACCTCGGCGTTACTCTTGACCCTGATCTCTCTTTTGACGAACATATCAAGACTGTTTCAAGGACAGCTTTTTTCCATCTACGTAACATTGCAAAAATCAGAAATTTTCTGTCCAAAAATGATGCAGAAAAATTAATCCATGCATTTGTTACTTCTAGGTTAGACTACTGCAATGCTCTACTTTCCGGCTACCCGGATAAAGCACTAAATAAACTTCAGTTAGTGCTAAATACGGCTGCTAGAATCCTGACTAGAACCAAGAAATTTGATCATATTACTCCAGTGCTAGCTTCCCTACACTGGCTTCCTGTTAAGGCAAGGGCTGATTTCAAGGTTTTACTGTTAACCTATAAAGCGTTACATGGGCTTGCTCCTACCTATCTTTCTGAGTTGGTCCTGCCGTACATACCAATACGTACGCTACGGTCACAAGACGCAGGCCTCCTAATTGTCCCTAGAATTTCTAAGCAAACAGCGGGAGGCAGGGCTTTCTCCTATAGATCTCCATTTTTATGGAACAGTTTGCCTACCCATGTGAGAGACGCAGACTCGGTCTCAACCTTTAAGTCTTTACTGAAGACTTATCTCTTCAGTAGGTCTTATGATTGAGTGTAGTCTGGCCCAGGAGTGTGAAGGTGAACGGAAAGGCTCTGGAGCAACGAACAGCCCTTGCTGTCTCTGCCAGGCCGGTTCCCCTCTCTCCACTGGGGTTCTCTGCCTCTAACCCTGTTACAGGGGCTGAGTCACTGGCTTGCCGGTGCTCTTTCATGCCGTCCCTAGGAGGGGTGCGTCACTTGAGTGGGTTGAGTTACTGACGTGATCTTCCTGTCTGGGTTGGCGCCCCCCCTTGGTTTGTGCTGTGGTGGAGACCTCTGTGGGCTATACTCGGCCTTGTCTCAGGATTGTAAGTTGGTGGTTGAGGATATCCCTCTAGTGGTGCGGGGGCTGTGCTTTGGCAGAGTGGGTGGGGTTATATCCTTCCTGTTTGGCCCTGTCCGGGGGTTTCTTCGGATGGGGCCACAGTGTCTCCGGACCGCTCCTGTCTCAGCCTCCAGTATTTATGCTGCAGTAGTTTATGTGTCGGGGGGCTGGGGTTAGTTGGTTATACCTGGAGTACTTCTCCTGTCTTATCCAGTGTCCTGTGTGAATTTAAGTATGCTCTCTCTAATTCTCTCGTTCTCTCTTTCTCTCTGAGAACCTGAGCCCTAGGACCATACGTCAGGACTACCGGGCATGCTGACACCTTGCTGTCCCCAGTCCGCCTGGCCTTGCTGCTATTCCAGTTTCAACTGTTCTGCCTGAGGTTACGAAACCCCTACCTGTCCCAGACCTGCTGTTTTCAACTCTTAATGATCGGCTATGAAAAGCCAACTGAGAGACCTGAGCCCTAGGACCATACGTCGGGACTACCGGCCGTGGTGACTCCTTGCTGTCCCCAGTCCGCCTGGCCTTGCTGCTATTCCAGTTTCAACTGTTCTGCCTGCGGTTATGGAACCCCTACCTGTCCCAGACCTGCTGTTTTCAACTCTTAATGATCGGCTATGAAAAGCCAACTGAGATTTATTCCTGATTATTATTTGACCATGCTTGTCACTTATGAACATTTTTGAACATCTTAGCATGGTTCTGTTATAATCTCCACCCGGCACAGCCAGAAGAGGACTGGCCACCCCTCATAGCCTGGTTCCTCTCTAGGTTTCTTCCTAGGTTTTGGCCTTTCTAGGGAGTTTTTCCTAGCCACCGTGCTTCTACACCTGCATTACTAGCTGTTTGGGGTTTTAGGCTGGGTTTCTGTACAGCACTTCGAGATATCAGCTGATGTACGAAGGGCTATATAAAATAAAATTGATTGATTGATTGATACTAGCCCCTACCTCAGTATAATATATAATATAACCCCACTAGACCCTACCTCAATATAATATATATAATATAACCCCACTAGACCCTACCTCAGTATAATATATATAATATAACCCTACTAGACCCTACCTCAGTATAATATAACCCCACTAGACCCTACCTCAGTATAATATATAATATAAACCCACTAGACCCTACCTCAGTATAATATATAATATAACCCCACTAGACCCTACCTCAGTAGAATATATATAATATAACCCCACTAGACCCTACCTCAATATAATATATATAATATAACCCTACTAGACCCTACCTCAGTATAATATAACCCCACTAGACCCTACCTCAGTATAATATATAATATAACCCTACTAGACCCTACCGCAGTATAATATAACCCCACTAGACCCTACCTCAGTATAATATATAATATAACCCTACTGGACCCTACCTCAGTATAATATATATAATATAACCCCACTAGACCCTACCTCAGTATAATATATATAATATAACCCCACTAGACCCTACCTCAGTATATTATATAATATAACCCTACTAGACCCTACCTCAGTATAATATATAATATAACCCCACTAGACCCTACCTCAATATAATATATAATATAACCCCACTAGACCCTACCTCAGTATAATATATAATATAACCCTACTAGACCCTACCTCAGTATAATATATATAATATAACCCCACTAGACCCTACCTCAGTATAATATATAATATAACCCTACTAGACCCTAGCTCAGTATAATATATAATATAACCCCACTAGACCCTACCTCAGTATAATATATAATATAACCCTACTAGACCCTACCTCAGTATAATATATATAATATAACCCCACTAGACCCTAGCTCAATATAATATAACCCTACTAGACCCTACCTCAGTATAATATATAATATAACCCCACTAGACCCTACCTCAGTATAATATATAATATAACCCTACTAGACCCTACCTCATTATAATATATATAATATAACCCCACTAGACCCTAGCTCAGAATAATATATAATATAACCCCACTAGACCCTACCTCAGTATAATATATAATATAACCCCACTAGACCCTACCTCAGTATAATATATATAATATAACCCTACTAGACCCTACCTCAGTATAATATATATAATATAACCCCACTAGACCCTACCTCAGTATAATATATAATATAACCCCACTAGACCCTACCTCAGTATAATATATATAATATAACCCTACTAGACCCTACCTCAGTATAATATATATAATATAACCCTACTAGACCCTACCTCAGTATAATATATATAATATAACCCCACTAGACCCTACCTCAGTATAATATATAATATAACCCCACTAGACCCTACCTCAGTATAATATATAATATAACCCTACTAGACCCTACCTCAGTATAATATATAATATAACCCTACTAGACCCTACCTCAGTATAATATATAATATAACCCCACTAGACCCTACCTCAATATAATATATAATATAACCCCACTAGACACTACCTCAGTATAATATATAATATAACCCTACTAGACCCTAGCTCAGTATAATATATAATATAACCCCACTAGACCCTACCTCAGTATAATATATAATATAACCCTACTAGACCCTAGCTCAGTATAATATATAATATAACCCCACTAGACCCTACCTCAGTATAATATATAATATAACCCTACTAGACCCTAACTCAGTATAATATATATAATATAACCCCACTAGACCCTAGCTCAGTATAATATATAATATAACCCCACTAGACCCTACCTCAGTATAATATATAATATAACCCCACTAGACCCTACCTCAGTATAATATATATTATATAACCCTACTAGACCCTACCTCAGTATAATATATATAATATAACCCCACTAGACCCTACCTCAGTATAATATATAATATAACCCCACTAGACCCTACCTCAGTATAATATATATAATATAACCCTACTAGACCCTACCTCAGTATAATATATATAATATAACCCTACTAGACCATACCTCAGTATAATATATATAATATAACCCCACTAGACCCTACCTCAGTATAATATATAATATAACCCCACTAGACCCTACCTCAGTATAATATAACCCCACTAGACCCTACCTCAATATAATATATAATATAACCCCACTAGACCCTACCTCAGTAGAATATATATAATATAACCCCACTAGACCCTACCTCAATATAATATATATAATATAACCCTACTAGACCCTACCTCAGTATAATATAACCCCACTAGACCCTACCTCAGTATAATATATAATATAACCCTACTAGACCCTACCTCAGTATAATATAACCCCACTAGACCCTACCTCAGTATAATATATAATATAACCCTACTAGACCCTACCTCAGTATAATATATATAATATAACCCCACTAGACCCTACCTCAGTATAATATATATAATATAACCCCACTAGATCCTACCTCAGTATAATATATAATATAACCCTACTAGACCCTACCTCAGTATAATATATAATATAACCCTACTAGACCCTACCTCAGTATAATATATATAATATAACCCCACTAGACCCTACCTCAGTTTAATATATAATAATATAACCCCACTAGACCCTATCTCAGTATAATATTACCCCACTAGACCCTACCTCAGTATAATGTAACCCCACTAGACCCTACCTCAGTATAATATATAATATAACCCCACTAGACCCTACCTCAGTATAATATATAATATAACCCTACTAGACCCTACCTCAGTATAATATATATAATATAACCCCACTAGACCCTACCTCAGTATAATATATAATATAACCCTACTAGACCCTACCTCAGTATAATATATATAATATAACCCTACTAGACCCTACCTCAGTATAATATATATAATATAACCCCACTAGACCCTATCTCAGTATAATATTACCCCACTAGACCCTACCTCAGTATAATGTAACCCCACTAGACCCTACCTCAGTATAATATATAATATAACCCCACTAGACCCTACCTCAGAAGAATATATAATATAACCCCACTAGACCCTACCTCAGTATAATATATTATATAACCCTACTAGACCCTACCTCAGTATAATATATAATATAACCCTACTAGACCCTACCTCAGTATAATATATAATATAACCCCACTAGACCCTACCTCAGTATAATATATATAATATAACCCCACTAGACCCTACCTCAGTAGAATATATAATATAACCCCACTAGACCCTACCTCAGTATAATATATAATATAACCCTACTAGACCCTACCTCAGTATAATATATATAATATAACCCCACTAGACCCTACCTCAGTAGAATATATAATATAACCCCACTAGACCCTACCTCAGTATAATATATAATATAACCCTACTAGACCCTACCTCAGTATAATATATAATATAACCCTACTAGACCCTACCTCAGTATAATATATAATATAACCACACTAGACCCTACCTCAGTATAATATATATAATATAACCCCACTAGACCCTACCTCAGTATAATATAAAATATAACCCTACTAGACCCTACCTCAGTATAATATAACCCCACTAGACCCTACCTCAGTATAATATATAATATAACCCTACTAGACCCTACCTCAGTATAATATATAATATAACCCCACTAGACCCTACCTCAATATAATATATAATATAACCCAACTAGACCCTACCTCAGTATAATATATAATATAACCCTACTAGACCCTACCTCAGTATAATATATATAATATAACCCCACTAGACCCTACCTCAGTATAATATATAATATAACCCTACTAGACCCTAGCTCAGTATAATATATAATATAACCCCACTAGACCCTACCTCAGTATAATATATAATATAACCCTACTAGACCCTACCTCAGTATAATATATATAATATAACCCCACTAGACCCTAGCTCAGTATAATATATAATATAACCCCACTAGACCCTACCTCAGTATAATATATAATATAACCCCACTAGACCCTACCTCAGTATAATATATATAATATAACCCTACTAGACCCTACCTCAGTATAATATATATAATATAACCCCACTAGACCCTACCTCAGTATAATATATAATATAACCCCACTAGACCCTACCTCAGTATAATATATATAATATAACCCTACTAGACCCTACCTCAGTATAATATATATAATATAACCCTACTAGACCCTACCTCAGTATAATATATATAATATAACCCCATTAGACCCTACCTCAGTATAATATATAATATAACCCCACTAGACCCTACCTCAGTATAATATATAATATAACCCTACTAGACCCTACCTCAGTATAATATATATAATATAACCCCACTAGACCCTACCTCAGTATAATATATAATATAACCCTACTAGACCCTAGCTCAGTATAATATATAATATAACCCCACTAGACCCTACCTCAGTATAATATATAATATAACCCTACTAGACCCTACCTCAGTATAATATATAATATAACCCCACTAGACCCTACCTCAATATAATATATATAATATAACCCCACTAGACCCTATCTCAGTATAATATTACCCCACTAGACCCTACCTCAGTATAATATATATAATATAACCCCACTAGACCCTATCTCAGTATAATATTACCCCACTAGACCCTACCTCAGTATAATATAACCCCACTAGACCCTACCTCAGTATAATATATAATATAACCCCACTAGACCCTACCTCAGTAGAATATATAATATAACCCCACTAGACCCTACCTCAGTATAATATATAATATAACCCCACTAGACCCTACCTCAGTATAATATATAATATAACCCCACTAGACCCTACCTCAGTATAATATATAATATAACCCCACTAGACCCTACCTCAGTATAATATATATAATATAACCCCACTAGACCCTACCTCAGTATAATATATAATATAACCCTACTAGACCCTACCTCAGAATAATATAACCCCACTAGACCCTACCTCAGTATAATATATAATATAACCCTACTAGACCCTACCTCAGTATAATATATAATATAACCCCACTAGACCCTACCTCAATATAATATATAATATAACCCCACTAGACCCTACCTCAGTATAATATATAATATAACCCTACTAGACCCTACCTCAGTATAATATATATAATATAACCCCACTAGACCCTACCTCAGTATAATATATAATATAACCCTACTAGACCCTAGCTCAGTATAATATATAATATAACCCCACTAGACCCTACCTCAGTATAATATATAATATAACCCTACTAGACCCTACCTCAGTATAATATATATAATATAACCCCACTAGACCCTAGCTCAGTATAATATATAATATAACCCCACTAGACCCTACCTCAGTATAATATATAATATAACCCCACTAGACCCTACCTCAGTATAATATATATAATATAACCCTACTAGACCCTACCTCAGTATAATATATATAATATAACCCCACTAGTCCCTACCTCAGTATAATATATAGTATAACCCCACTAGACCCTACCTCAGTATAATATATATAATATAACCCTACTAGACCCTACCTCAGTATAATATATATAATATAACCCTACTAGACCCTACCTCAGTATAATATATATAATATAACCCCACTAGACCCTACCTCAGTATAATATATAATATAACCCCACTAGACCCTACCTCAGTATAATATATAATATAACCCTACTAGACCCTACCTCAGTATAATATATATAATATAACCCCACTAGACCCTACCTCAGTATAATATATAATATAACCCTACTAGACCCTAGCTCAGTATAATATATAATATAACCCCACTAGACCCTACCTCAGTATAATATATAATATAACCCTACTAGACCCTACCTCAGTATAATATATAATATAACCCCACTAGACCCTACCTCAATATAATATATATAATATAACCCCACTAGACCCTACCTCAGTATAATATATATAATATAACCCTACTAGACCCTACCTCAGTATAATATAACCCCACTAGACCCTACCTCAGTATAATATATAATATAACCCCACTAGACCCTACCTCAGTATAATATATAATATAACCCCACTAGACCCTACCTCAGTAGAATATATATAATATAACCCCACTAGACCCTACCTCAATATAATATATATAATATAACCCTACTAGACCCTACCTCAGTATAATATAACCCCACTAGACCCTACCTCAGTATAATATATAATATAACCCTACTAGACCCTACCTCAGTATAATATATAATATAACCCTACTAGACCCTACCTCAGTATAATATATATAATATAACCCCACTAGACCCTACCTCAGTATAATATATATAATATAACCCCACTAGACCCTACCTCAGTATAATATATAATATAACCCTACTAGACCCTACCTCAGTATAATATATATAATATAACCCCACTAGACCCTACCTCAGTATAATATATAATATAACCCCACTAGACCCTACCTCAGTATAATATATATAATATAACCCTACTAGACCCTACCTCAGTATAATATATAATATAACCCCACTAGACCCTACCTCAGTATAATATAACCCCACTAGACCCTACCTCTGTCACGGTTTCGGCCGAGGCTGCTCCTCCTCCTTGTTCGGGCAGGCTTCGGCGGTCGTCGTCCCCGGAGTACTAGCTATCACCGTTCGATGTTTCATGTTTGTTTGGTTTTGTCTGTTTGTACACCTGTCCCTTGTTAGTGTTTGATTTTGTTTCCTATTTAGTTATCGTGTGTTGGGTCAGGTGTTATGTGTGATTGTTATGTCAGCTGTTAGCTGTTGGTGGGTTTTCCTCTCATGTTGTTTGTTTTTTGAGAGTCCGCACTGCGTGCGCGTTTCTACTATTTTACGCACTGTTGTGTGTGTGCGTAATTGTTCATGCCTCCCGGTTGGGTTGGCCAGTTACCTGTTTGGAGTTATATTTTGGATCACTAAAGTCTGTTGACGAACGCCATTGTTCCTGCGCTTGATTTCTCGCACCACATCCACACTCAGCATTCTTGACAGAATCACACATCACACCATGGAATCAGCAGGAGCAACCGCGCCAACGGACATCATGGAGGACCGTCTTCGTGGGCAGGAGGACAGGATCAACCAGATCGGTCACGCCCTGGATCGGGTGATGAACACTCTCCACCGATGGAAAAGCAGCGGGGTACCCACGCCCCCACCTACCGGACCATCCCCATCGGTCAGTCCTCCTGTTCCCCTTCCGGAACCCAGCGGGATTCGGCTCTCGCTCCCGAGGGCGTACGACGGCTCCGCTGCCGTGTGTCAAGGGTTCCTGCTGCAAGTGGAGCTCTACCTCGCCACCGTACACCCGGCGCCCTCGGGACACGAGAGCGTCTCCGCCCTCATCTCCTGTCTCACCGGCAAGGCGTTGGAGTGGGCCAACGCCGAATGGAGGAGAATAGACGCCGCTACTATTACCTATGCGGAGTTCTCCCGCCGCTTCCGTGCCGTGTTTGACCATCCATCAGAAGGGAAGGCGGCGGGGGAGCGTCTGTTCTACCTCCGACAGGGGATGAGGAGCGCACAGGATTTTGCTTTGGAGTTCCGGACTCTCGCGGCAGATGCAGGGTGGAATGAGCAGGCCCTCATAGACCACTTCCGCTGCAGCCTCCGGGAGGACGTCCAGAGAGAGTTGGCGTGCAGGGATACCACGTTGTCGTTTGACCAACTGGTCGACATGGCCATTCGGCTGGACACCCTGCTCGCCACCCGTGGACGTCCCGGGTGGGGGTTGCCCATTCCACCCTCCGGCACCTCCGAGTCGAGCCCTATGGAGCTCGGAGGTGCTGGCGCTAGAGAACGGAGGAGTAGGAACCCGAGGGGGGCCGTTCCCTGCACCAACTGTGGCCGTGGAGGGCACACCGCGGCTAGGTGTTGGGGAAGGTCCCCCGGTGGAGGTGAAGGCAGGCCACGCATTGGGGAGTCCTCCCAGGTGAGTAGGCGCCCTACTTACCCAGAGCTTTCTGTCGTTCACATAACCTTGCCTGTTTGTTTTCCACAGGTTGCACCTCGTTCCCAGCATAAGGCGCTAGTAGATTCAGGCGCAGCTGGGAATTTTGTAGATCGCCAGTTCTGTGTAGAGTTAGGGATTCCTCTCCTTCCCGTTGATAAGCCTTTCCCTGTACATGCCCTAGATAGCCGTCCGTTAGGATCTGGGTTAATTAGGGAGGTCACAGCGCCCCTTAGGATGAAGACGCAGGGGGGTCATGAGGAGACGATTCAGCTCTATCTGATTGACTCTCCTGCGTATCCGGTGGTGCTGGGACTTCCCTGGTTGATTACCCATGATCCTACTATTTCGTGGCGAGAGAAAGCTCTTAAAGGGTGGTCTGTTCAGTGTGAGGGGCTATGTCTGGGTGTTTCCATAGGGGCGACCTCGGTGGAGAGTCCAAATCAAATGCCCGCACTGCATATTCCCCCCGAGTATGAGGATTTGACACTGGTGTTTAGTAAGACAAGGGCGGCGCAGCTGCCGCCTCATAGACAGGGGGATTGTGCGATAGATCTCCAGTTAGGAGCAGCACTCCCGCGGAGCCATGTGTATCCCTTGTCTCAAGAGGAGAGGAAGGCGATGGAAACTTACATCGCCGAGTCTCTGGGACAGGGATACATACGGGCCTCCACTTCACCCGCTTCCTCAAGCTTCTTTTTTGTGAAGAAAAAAGATGGAGGTTTGCGCCCGTGTATTGATTACCGCGGTCTCAATCAGATTACGGTGAAGTACAGTTATCCACTTCCTCTGATTGCGACTATGACGGAGTCATTACACGGTGCTCAGTTCTTCACAAAATTGGATCTCAGGAGCGCATATAACTTGGTGCGCATTAGAGAGGGCGATGAATGGAAGACAGCATTTAGCACGACCTCCGGTCATTACGAGTATCTCGTCATGCCATATGGGTTAATGAATGCTCCCTCAGTCTTCCAATCCTTTGTAGATGAGATTTTCCGGGACATGCAGGGGCAGGGAGTAGTCGTGTACATAGACGATATTCTGGTGTACAGTTCTACCCGAGCTGAGCATGTAGCCCTGGTGCGCTGAGTATTGAGGAGGCTGTTGGAGCATGACCTATATGTCAAGGCAGAGAAATGTCTGTTCTTTCAGGAGTCGGTCTCCTTTTTGGGTTATCAGTTGTCTGCGTCAGGGGTGAAGATGGAGGTTGACCGGGTGTCAGCTGTGCGTAATTGGCAAACCCCAACCACTGTGAAAGAGGTGCAACAGTTCTTGGGTTTTGCGAATTACTACCGGAGGTTTATCCGGGGTTTTGGACAGGTGGCAGCTCCCATAACGTCCCTGTTGAAGGGGGGTCCGGTGCGCTTGCGGTGGTCAGCTGAGGCGGACAGGGCTTTTGGGAGACTGAAGGACCTGTTTACCTCGGCGCCGGTGCTGGCGCATCCGGATCCCGCTTTACCATTCCAGGTAGAGGTAGACGCGTCTGAAGCCGGTATCGGGGCCGTTCTCTCACAACGGTCTGGCACACCACCTAAACTCCGCCCCTGTGCTTTTTATTCTAAGAAGCTCAGTCCGGCGGAGCGGAATTATGACGTAGGGGACAGGGAGCTGTTAGCCGTGGTACAAGCCCTAAAGGTGTGGAGGCATTGGCTTGAGGGGGTTCAACACCCTTTCCTCATTTTGACCGACCACCGTAACCTGGAATACATCCGGGCAGCTAGGAGACTGAATCCTCGCCAGGCTCGCTGGACTATGTTTCTAGCCCGGTTTGTATTTAAAATCACTTACATCCCTGGGTCCCAGAACGGGAAGGCAGATGCCCTGTCTCGGCGGTATGACACGGAGGAGAGGTCCGTTGAGCCCACTCCCATACTACCAAAGTCTTGTCTGGTGGCACCGGTGGTATGGGAGGTCGATGCAGAGATCGAGCGGGTGTTACGCACCGACCCAAGTCCTCCACAGTGTCCAGTGGGTCGGACGTACGTTCCGCTCGAGGTACGCGATCGCCTCATTTATTGGGCTCATATGTCCCCCTCCTCTGGACATCCAGGTATCGGTCGGACAGTTCACTGCCTTAGCACTAAGTACTGGTGGCCAACGTTAGCCAGGGATGTGAGGGTTTATGTCTCCTCCTGTTCGGTGTGTGCCCAGTGTAAGGCGCCCAGACATTTGCCCAGGGGTAAGCTACAACCCCTGCCCGTTCCGCAACGACCCTGGTCCCACCTCTCGGTGGACTTTGTTACAGACCTTCCCCCCTCACAGGGGAATACTACCATCCTGGTCGTTGTGGATCGGTTCTCGAAGGCCTGTCGTCTCCTTCCCATGCCGGGTCTCCCTACTGCCCTACAGACCGCTGAGGCTCTGTTTACCCATGTCTTCCGCCATTACGGGGTACCCGAGGATATAGTGTCTGATCGAGGCCCCCAGTTCACCTCCAGAGTGTGGAGAGCCTTTATGGAACGGTTGGGGGTTTCGGTGAGCCTTACCTCGGGTTACCACCCGGAGAGTAATGGGCAGGTTGAACGTGTCAACCAGGATGTGGGTAGGTTTCTGAGGTCATATTGCCAGGGCCGGCCGGAGGAGTGGGCGAGATATGTTCCCTGGGCCGAAATGGCACAAAACTCTCTCCGCCACTCCTCCACCAAACTAACCCCTTTCCAGTGTGTGTTAGGGTACCAGCCGGTTCTGGCACCTTGGCATGAGAGCCAGATCGAGGCCCTGCGGTGGATGAGTGGGTGCGGCGCTCGGAGGAGACGTGGAACGCTGCCCACGTTCATCTGCAGCGGGCCATCCGTCGACATAAGACGAGCGCCGATCTCCACCGCAGTGAGGGGCCTGTGTACGCACCTGGAGATCGAGTCTGGCTCTCGACCAGAAACCTGCCCCTCCGCCTGCCCTGCCGGAAGCTGGGTCGGTGGTTTGTGGGGCCGTTCAAAGTCCTGAGGAGGTTGAACGAGGTGTGTTACAGGTTAGAACTGCCCATTGATTACAAGAATATTAACCCCTCGTTCCATGTGTCTCTCCTCAGGCCGGTGGTAGCTGGTCCACTCCAGGACTATGAGATAGAAGAGACTCCTCCGCCCCTGTTGGACATCGAGGGGGCTCCGGCGTACACCGTTAGGTCCATCCTTGATTCGAGACGCCGGATGGGGGGTCTCCAATATCTCGTGGAGTGGGAGGGGTACGGCCCGGAGGAGCGGTGCTGGGTGCCGAGGAGGGACATATTAGACCTGTCTCTTCTGACCGAGTTCCATCGGGGTCATCCTACGCGCCCTGCTCCGCGTCTTCCTGGTCGTCCCCGAGGCCGGGGAAGGGGGGGGTACTGTCACGGTTTCGGCCGAGGCTGCTCCTCCTCCTTGTTCGGGCAGGCTTCGGCGGTCGTCGTCCCCGGAGTACTAGCTATCACCGTTCGATGTTTCATGTTTGTTTGGTTTTGTCTGTTTGTACACCTGTCCCTTGTTAGTGTTTGATTTTGTTTCCTATTTAGTTATCGTGTGTTGGGTCAGGTGTTATGTGTGATTGTTATGTCAGCTGTTAGCTGTTGGTGGGTTTTCCTCTCATGTTGTTTGTTTTTTGAGAGTCCGCACTGCGTGCGCGTTTCTACTATTTTACGCACTGTTGTGTGTGTGCGTAATTGTTCATGCCTCCCGGTTGGGTTGGCCAGTTACCTGTTTGGAGTTATATTTTGGATCACTAAAGTCTGTTGACGAACGCCATTGTTCCTGCGCTTGATTTCTCGCACCACATCCACACTCAGCATTCTTGACAACCTCAGTATAACATAACCCCACTAGACCCTACCTCAGTATAATATATATAATATAACCCTACTAGACCCTACCTCAGTATAATATATAATATAACCCTACTAGACCCTACCTCAGTATAATATATAATATAACCCCACTAGACCCTACCTCAGTATAATATATAATATAACCCTACTAGACCCTACCTCAGTATAATATATATAATATAACCCTACTAGACCCTACCTCAGTATAATATATAATATAACCCTACTAGAAACTTCCTCAGCAGATTATCAGTATCTATTTTAGATGTGTATTTATTTAATTTCATTGTTTGTCTTCCTGGGGTCCCACATAATTCATGTATCACTTCCTTTGATTCCTGACCTGCTATGGTGACAGTATAGCTTAGCTTTCTATGTCTGTACATACACACACGTGCACACACGTGCACACACACCTCTTGTCTTTATCAGTGTTCTTTTTCTTTTCCAGATGCAGGGGAGGAGCCACATGAGGGAGAGGAGGAGCATGCAGAGGAAGGGGAGGGGGCAGAGGAGGGAGAAGGTAAATTAATGGCGAACTCGTTAAGCATTGCCCGGTCCCTCGGCTGTTGCGTTAGCACCGGTGGTGACCAGTCAGAACCAACAGTGAGGCCGGTTGTGAGGGATACGGTTCAGTCAGAACCAACAGCGAGGCCGGTTGTGAGGGATACGGTTCAGTCAGAACCAACAGCGAGGCCGGTTGTGAGGGATACGGTTCAGTCAGAACCAACAGCGAGGCCGGTTGTGAGGGATACGGTTCAGTCAGAACCAACAGCGAGGCCGGTTGTGAGGGATACGGTTCAGTCAGAACCAACAGCGAGGCCGGTTGTGAGGGATACGGTTCAGTCAAAACCAACAGCGAGGCCGGTTGTGAGGGATACGGTTCAGTCAGAACCAACAGCGAGGCCAGCTGTGAGGGATACGGTTCAGTCAAAACCAACAGCGAGGCCGGTTGTGAGGGATACGGTTCAGTCAGAACCAACAGCGAGGCCGGTTGTGAGGGATACGGTTCAATCATAGACTGTTTATATAAGGTGGGGTCTAAAATTATTGCCACCCTTGATAAAGATGACAACTAACTTTAAAAAAATATAATAATTAAGATAGGGTTTACAATTATTGGCATCCCTGTTTTCAATACCTCACCTTGCGAGTAAAACGGCACTGAGTATTTTTCTAAAATGTTTTATGAGTTAGACAACACATTGGGAGGGCCAAAAATCTATATTTTCATGTTATCCAACCAATGTAAACGCCTGGAGTTTGCTAAACGGCTTTGGCACTTGGATTGGAACCGGGGCTAAAGTCAGAGCTCTTTGGCCATCTTTTTTGCTCATCTTTATCAAGGGTGCCAATAATTTCGGACCCACTGTAAATCGACAAACCCATCGATGACATCACACCATTCATTCCTACAGTATGTGACTGTGTCTGTCCGTCTGTCTCTCTCTGTCTGTCTCTCTGTCACACCTGGACATCACTAATGTCTCTTTTTCTCTCTCTCTCTCTCTCTCTCTCTCTCTCGTCATCCACAGAGGAGACCAAACCTAAATTCAAGTAAGTCCTCCAACATGTTAATGAATGGGGGGTATGGAAGGTTAGATTGGATTGGAATATGGAGAACATGCTGGAAGTGTAGTTGTTGTCCATTCTTATCTCTCTCTCTTTCTCCCAATTCAATGGGCCTTTATCGGCATGGGAAACATATATTTAGTGAAATAAACAATTAACAAAATTGAGAAGAAACAAATTTAACATCAACCAATTTTTTTTTAGAAATGAACAGTACCCATTGGTTTACATTGTTAAAACAAGTACCCATTGAAATGAACAGTACCCATTGGTTTACATTGCCAAAACAAGTACCCATTGAAATGAACAGTACCCATTGGTTTACATTGTTAAAACAAGTACCCATTGAAATGAACAGTACCCATTGGTTTACATTGCCAAAACAAGTACCCATTGAAATGAACAGTACCCATTGGTTTACATTGCCAAAACAAGTACCCATTGAAATGAACAGTACCCATTGGTTTACATTGCCAAAACAAGTACCCATTGAAATGAACAGTACCCATTGGTTTACATTGCCAAAACAAGTACCCATTGAAATGAACAGTACCCATTGGTTTACATTGCCAAAACAAGTACCCATTGAAATGAACAGTACCCATTGGTTTACATTGCCAAAACAAGTACCCATTGAAATGAACAGTACCCATTGGTTTACATTGTTAAAACAAGTACCCATTGCACTCAAAAAGGTAAAAAAAAGAAAGACATTTCTAGTGTTATATTATCAGCTATGTACAGTGTTTTAGCAATGAGCAAATAGTTGTAGTATGAATAGTGAGGAAGATAAATAAACAGATAAATATTGGTTGTATTTACAATGTTGTTTGTGCTCCACTGGTTGCCCTTTTCTCATGCAACGGGCCACACATCTTGCTGTGTACTCTCTGTTTAGGGCCAGATAGCATTCCAATTTGCTCTGTTTTTTGGTTGATTCTTTCCAGTGTGTCAAATAGTTATCTTTTTGCTTTCTCATAATTTGGTTGGGTCTAATTCTGTTGTTGTCCTGGGGCTCTGTGGGGTCTGTTTGTGCTTGTGAACAGAACCCCAGAACCAGCTGGCTGAGGGAACTCTTCTTTAGGTTCATCTCTCTAGGTTCTGTAGGTGAGGGCTTTGTGATGGAATGTGTGGGCATCATTTCCTTTTAAGTGGTTGTAGAATTTAAGAGGACTTTTCTGGATTTTGATAACTAGCGGGTATAGTCCTAACTCTGTTCTGCATGCATTGTTTGGGGTTTTGCGTTGTACACAAAGTATATTTTTTCTGAATTCTGCATGCAGAGTCTCAATTGGGTGTTTGTCCCATTTTGTGAATTCTTGTTTGGTGAGCAGACCCCAGACCTCACAACCATAAAGGGCAATGGGTTCTATAACCGATTCAAGTATTTTTTGCCAGATCCTAATTGGGATGTCAAATTTTATGTTCCTTTTGATGGCATAGAAGCCCCTTCTTGCCTTGTCTCTCAGATCATTCACAGCTTTGTGGAAGTTTCCTGTGGTGTTGATGTTTAGGCCGAGGTAGGTATAGTTTTTTGTGTGCTCTAGGGCAACGGTGTCTAGATAGAATTTGTATTTGTGGTCCTGGCATTAGGGCCTGTTTTGGAACACCATTATTTTTGTCTTACTGAGATTCACTGTCAGGGCCCAAGTCTGACAGAATCTGTGCAGAAGATCTAGGTGCTGCTGTAGGCCCTCCTTGGTTGGGGAGAGAAGCACCAGATTTATATTTACATTTGGGGGGGGGGCTTAAGTGTTAGATCAGGATGTTTATATATCCTGCTCACCCATAGGGGTGGGAGGCCCAAAAGACCAGAGATACCAGAACGGAGTGCTCGGGTTTGAACATAGGCTGAACATTTTTTACATTTAGCAGATGCTCTTATCAAGAGCGACTTATAGTAGTGAGTGCATACGTTTTCATATTTCTGTTCATACCGGTCCCCCATGGGAATCAAACTCACAACCCTGGTGTTGCAAGTGCCATGCTCTACCAACTGAGCCACACGGGACCAGGTAGGGAGAATCATTATGACAACTCAGCGACACAATGGTAGGGATTAAATGAGCTGGACTTGGGTCATTGATAAGTCATTGTCTCAACACAGCCTTATAATGCTGTGAAAGGATCCAGGAACCCACATGATTTGGGTGGATCCCATCCTCCTTATAATACGAGCTTTGTTTCCAGAAGGTATCAAAATTGTCAATAAATGTTACACCCACAGAGCTGCAAGTCTCGTAGCCAGTTATGGAGGGCTTAAAGTCTGCTTGTAGTCTTGCAGTGGATGCGAGCTTCAACTGGAAGCCAGTGGAGTGGGGTGACATGGGTTGAACACCATGCGGGCTGCAGCATTCTGGATGAGGGGGTTTGATGGCACAAGCAGGGAACCCAGCCAACAGTGAGTTGCAGTTGTCCAGACAGGAGATGACAAGTGCCTGGATTAGGACCTGCGCCGCTTCCTGTGTGAGGTAGTGTTGTACTCTACGGATGTTGTAGGGCATGAACCTGCAGGAACAAGTCAATGTTTTGATGTTTGCAGAGAATGACAGGGTGTTGTCCATGGTCATGACAAGGTTCTTTGCACTCTGGGAGGGCGGCACTGTGGAATTGTCAACCGTGATGGAGAGGTCTTTGAGCAGAGCAGGCCTTCCCCGGGAGGAAGAGCAGCTCTGTCTTGCCGAGGTTGAGCTTGAGAGGTCCTCTGTAGCTCAATTGGTAGAGCATGGTGCTTGTAATGCCAGGGTAGTGGGTTCGATCCACGGGACCACCCATACGTAAAAATGTATGCGCACATGACTGTAAGTTGCTTTCGATAAAAGCGTCTGCTAAATGGCATATTAAAAGAGAGGGTGGGCCGACATCCAAGCTGAGATATCTGCCTGGTACGCAGAGATGTTGAAGAGGGTGGGGCTCAAGATGCATCCCTGTCTCTCCCCCGGCCCTGAGGAAAGAAACCTTCGTGTTTATTGCCAATTTTAACGGCACACTTGTTGTTTGTGTACATGGATTTTATAATGTTTGACCTCCATCACCACTTTCCATCAATGTGTGTAGCAGACCCTCATGCCAAATTGAGTCAAACACTTTTTTGAAATCTACAAAGCATGGGAATATTTAGCTTTTGTTTTGTTTTGTTTGTTTGTCAATTAGGCTGTGCTGGGTAAATACGTGGTCTGTCATACAGTATTTTGGTAAGAAGTCAATTTGACATTTGATCAGGACATTGTTTTCACTGAGGAAATGTTAGAGTCTGCTGTTGATGATACTGCAGAGGACTTTCCAAGGTTGCTGCTGATGCAGATTCCACTGTAATTATTGGGGTCAAATTTGTCTCCACTTTTGTGGATTGGGGTGACCAGACCTTGGTTCCAAATATTGGGGAAGATGCCAGAGCTGAGGATAATGTTGAAGAGTTTAGGAATAGCCTATTTGAATTTGTGGTCTGTATATTTTATAATTTTGTTCAGTATACCATCAACACCACAGTCCCTTTAGGGTCGGAGGGTTTGTATTTTGTCCTGTAGCTCATCCAATGTAATTGGAGTATCCAATAGATTCTGGTAGTATTTAAAAACGGATTCTAAGTTTTGTAAATTATCACGTATATGTTTTTGTTCTTGGTTCTTTGTTATATGGACGAAAATATTTGTTTTGGATAAATAACTGTTCGTGTTGTTGTTTGTTTAGTTTGTTCCAATTTGACCAGAAGTGTTTCGATTCTATGGATTCTTCAATCACAATGAGCTGTTTTTTGACATGCTGTTCCTTCATTTTTCTTAGTGTATTTCTGTATTGTTTTAGTGTTTCACCATAGTGAAGGAGCTAAGCTAAGGTTTTCTGGGTCTCTGTGATTTGGTTGAATGGCTTTCTCAATTTCTATCAAAGGTTTTTGCATTCATCAAACCATTTCTCATTTTTGTTAGTTTTTTCAGGTTTTCTGCTTGAATTTAAATTTGATATCTTAGCTGATATAACTTAACAAATATATTGTTCAGGTTTCCTACTGCTAACTTTAAACCTTTACTATTGCAGGGAAACATTCTGTCCAGGAAGTTGTCTAGGAGGGATTGGATTTGTTGTTGGCCAATTGTTTTTTTGTAGGTTTCTACATTATACTGCTTACATTTATAGCATTTTTTTTAAACAGCAAGCAGTTTATTTGGTATCGATGCTTTATGGTTGACTATTGCTCTGTTCAAGTAGATTGGGATTTTTAAATCCAGTTTGAGGGTAGAATCCCGTGTGTGGGTAGAATCCAGTGTGTGGGCAGAATCCAGTGTATCGGTAGAGTCCAGTGTATGGGTAGAGTCCAGTGTATGGGTAGAATCCAGTGTATGGGTAAAACCAGTGTGTGGGTAGAATCCAGTGTGTGGGTCTAGTCCAGTGTGCGGGTGCAGTCCAGTGTGTGGATAGAAACCAGTGTATGGGTAGAATCCAGTGTGTGGGTAGAGTACAGTGTATGGGTAGAATCCAGTGTATGAGTACAATCCTGTGTGTGGGTCTAGTCCAGTGATTGGGTAGGATCAAGTGTATGGGTAGAATCCAGTGTATGGGTAGAATCTAGTGTATGGGTAGAATCCAGTGTATGGGTAGAATCCAGTGTGTGGGTCTAGTCCAGTGTGCGGGTGCAGTCCAGTGTGTGGATAGAAACCAGTGTATGGGTAGAATCCAGTGTATGAGTACAATCCTGTGTATGGGTAGAGTCCAGTGTATGGGTAGAATCAAGTGTATGAGTAGAATCCAGTGTTTGGGTAGAGTCCACGGTGTGGGTAGAGTCCAGTGTGTGTAGCATCCAATGTGTGGGTAGAATCCAGTGTATGGGTAGAATCCTCTGTATGGGTAGAATCCAGTTTGTGTGTAGAATCCATTGTGTGGGAAGAATCTTGTGTATGAGTAGAATCCAGTGTTTGGGCAGAGTCCACGGTGTGGGTAGAGTCCAGTGTGTGTAGAATCCAGTGTGTGGGTAGAATCCAGTGTATGGGTAGAATCCAGTGTAGTATAGTCCAGTGTATGGGTAGAATCCAGTGTGTGGGTAGAGTCCAGTGTATGGGTGGAGCCCAGTGTATGGGCATAATCCAGTGTGTGAGTAGAATCCAGTGTGTGGGCAGAATCCAGTGTATGGGTACAGTCCAGTGTATGGGTATAATCCAGTGTATGGGTAGAGTTTAGTGTATGGGTAGAATCCAGTGTATGGGTAGAATCCAGTGTGTTTGTAGAGTCAAGTGTATGGGTAGAATCCAGTGTATGGGTAGAATCCAGTGTGTGGGTAGAGTCAAGTGTATGGATAGAATCCAGTGTATGAGTACAATCCTGTGTGTGGGTCTAGTCCAGTGATTGGGTAGGATCAAGTGTATGGGTAGAATCCAGTGTATGGGTAGAATCTAGTGTATGGGTAGAATCCAGTGTATGGGTAGAATCCAGTGTGTGGGTCTAGTCCAGTGTGCGGGTGGAGTCCAGTGTGTGGATAGAAACCAGTGTATGGGTAGAATCCAGTGTGTGGGTAGAGTACAGTGTATGGGTAGAATCCAGTGTATGAGTACAATCCTGTGTATGGGTCTAGTCCAGTGATTGGGTAGGATCAAGTGTATGGGTAGAATCCAGTGTATGGGTAGAATCTAGTGTATGGGTAGAATCCAGTGTATGGGAAGAATCCAGTGTGTGGGTCTAGTCCAGTGTGTGGGTGGAGTCCAGTGTGTGGATAGAAACCAGTGTATGGGTAGAATCCAGTGTGTGGGTAGAGTACAGTGTATGGGTAGAATCCAGTGTATGGGTAGAGTCCAGTGTATGGGTAGAATCAAGTGTATGAGTAGAATCCAGTGTTTGGGTAGAGTCCACGGTGTGGGTAGAGTCCAGTGTGTGTAGCATCCAATGTGTGGGTAGAATCCAGTGTATGGGTAGAATCCTCTGTATGGGTAGAATCCAGTTTGTGTGTAGAATCCATTGTGTGGGAAGAATCTTGTGTATGAGTAGAATCCAGTGTTTGGGCAGAGTCCACGGTGTGGGTAGAGTCCAGTGTGTGTAGAATCCAGTGTGTGGGTAGAATCCAGTGTATGGGTAGAATCCAGTGTTGTATAGTCCAGTGTATGGGTAGAATCCAGTGTGTGGGTAGAGTCCAGTGTATGGGTGGAGTCCAGTGTATGGGCATAATCCAGTGTGTGAGTAGAATCCAGTGTGTGGGCAGAATCCAGTGTATGGGTAGAGTCCAGTGTATGGGTAGAATCCAGTGTGTTTGTAGAGTCAAGTGTATGGGTAGAATCCAGTGTATGGGTATAATCCAGTGTATGGGTAGAATCCAGTGTGTTTGTAGAGTCAAGTGTATGGGTAGAATCCAGTGTATGGGTAGAATCCAGTGTGTGGGTATAGTCCAGTGTGTGGGTAGAATCCAGTGTATGAGTAGAATCCAGTGTATGAGTACAATCCTGTGTGTGGGTCTAGTCCAGTGATTGGGTAGGATCAAGTGTATGGGTAGAATCCAGTGTATGGGTAGAATCTAGTGTATGGGTAGAATCCAGTGTATGGGTAGAATCCAGTGTGTGGGTCTAGTCCAGTGTGCGGGTGGAGTCCAGTGTGTGGATAGAAACCAGTGTATGGGTAGAATCCAGTGTGTGGGTAGAGTACAGTGTATGGGTAGAATCCAGTGTATGAGTACAATCCTGTGTATGGGTAGAGTCCAGTGTATGGGTAGAATCAAGTGTATGAGTAGAATCCAGTGTTTGGGTAGAGTCCACGGTGTGGGTAGAGTCCAGTGTGTGTAGCATCCAATGTGTGGGTAGAATCCAGTGTATGGGTAGAATCCTCTGTATGGGTAGAATCCAGTTTGTGTGTAGAATCCATTGTGTGGGAAGAATCTTGTGTATGAGTAGAATCCAGTGTTTGGGCAGAGTCCACGGTGTGGGTAGAGTCCAGTGTGTGTAGAATCCAGTGTGTGGGTAGAATCCAGTGTATGGGTAGAATCCAGTGTAGTATAGTCCAGTGTATGGGTAGAATCCAGTGTGTGGGTAGAGTCCAGTGTATGGGTGGAGTCCAGTGTATGGGCATAATCCAGTGTGTGGGTAGAATCCAGTGTGTGGGCAGAATCCAGTGTATGGGTAGAGTCCAGTGTATGGGCATAATCCAGTGTGTGAGTAGAATCCAGTGTGTGGGCAGAATCCAGTGTATGGGTACAGTCCAGTGTATGGGTATAATCCAGTGTATGGGTAGAGTTTAGTGTATGGGTAGAATCCAGTGTATGGGTAGAATCCAGTGTGTTTGTAGAGTCAAGTGTATGGGTAGAATCCAGTGTATGGGTAGAATCCAGTGTGTGGGTCTAGTCCAGTGTGTGGGTAGAGTCCAGTATATGAGTACAATCCTTTGTATGGGTCTAGTCCAGTGAATGGGTAGGGTCAAGTGTATGGGTAGAATCCAGTGTATGGGTAGAATCCAGTGTATGGGTAGATTCCAGTGTGTGGGTCTAGTCCAGTGTGTAGGTAGAGTCCAGTGTGTGGATAGAATCCAGTGTATGGGTAGAATCCAGTGTGTGTGTAGAATCCATTGTGTGGGAAGAATCTAGTGTATGAGTAGAATCCAGTGTTTGGGCAGAGTCCACGGTGTGGGTAGAGTCCAGTGTGTGTAGAATCCAGTGTGTGGGTATAATCCAGTGTTTGGGTAGAATCCAGTGTAGTATAGTCCAGTGTATGGGTAGAATCCAGTGTGTGGGTAGAGTCCAGTGTATGGGTGGAGTCCAGTGTATGGGTAGAATCCATTGTATGGGTTGAATCCAGTGTGTGGTTAGAGTCCAGTGTGTGGGTCGAGTCCAGTGTATGGGTAGAATCCAGTGTGTTGGTACAGTCCAGTGTGTGAGTACAATCCAGTGTGTGGGTAGAATCCAGTGTGTGGGTAGAATCCAGTGTGAGGGTAGAATCCAGTTTGAAAGTCGAGTCCAGTGTGTGATTAGAATCCAGTTTGTGGGTAGAATCCAGTGTAGTAGAGTCCAGTTTATGGGTAGAATCTAGTGTGCGGGCAGAATCCAGTGTATGGGTAGAGTCCATTGTATGGGTACAATCCAGTGTATGGGTAGAGTCCAGTGTATGGGTAGAATCCAGTGTATGGGTAGAATCCAG
>NW_028158131.1:0-30000 GCF_964263955.1 Coregonus lavaretus
CTTTACATATAGCTTTAAACTTTACATATAGCTTTGCACTTCACATATATCTTTACACTTTACATATAGCTTTGCACTTTACATATAGCTTTGCACTTTACATATAGCATGCAGTAAGAGTGAAGGAAGCACGTATGAACCTATCTGAGCTAGAATCACCCATAGGACAGGAGCCTTTCTCCTGTTTCTGTAGCGTGAGGCAGATTGATGGATAGGGCACTAGTCTATCACAGGGCCTTAGCAAGTACTAGAGCCAAAACACACATACCTTAACATACCTTAACATACCTTAACATACCTTAACATACCTTCATTATAACGGATGAGGCAGTGGAGATCAACTAAGACATTGGTGATAGCCATTTGATGTATTATGGCATTTTAATTTTCTTTATTTTCTGGGTAGTGAGAGAGAGAGAGAGAGAGAGAGAGAGAGAGAGAGAGAGAGAGAGAGAGAGAGAGAGAGAGAGAGAGAGAGAGAGAGAGAGAGAGGAGAGAGAGAGAGAGAGAGAGAGAGAGAGAGAGAGAGAGAGAGAGAGAGAGAGGAGAGAGGGAGGGAGGGAGGGAGAGAGAGAGAGAGAGAGAGAGAGAGAGAGAGAGAGAGAGAGAGAGAGAGAGAGAGAGAGAGAGAGAGAGAGAGAGAGAGAGAGAGAGAGAGAGAGAGAGAGAGAGAGAGAGAGAGAGAGAGAGAGAGAGAGAGAGAGAGAGAGAGAGAGGAGAGAGAGAGAGAGAGAGAGAGAGAGAGAGAGAGAGAGAGAGAGAGAGAGAGAGAGAGAGAGAGAGAGAGAGAGAGAGAGAGAGAGAGAGAGAGAGAGAGAGAGAGAGAGAGAGAGAGAGAAGAGAGAGAGAGAGAGAGAGAGAGAGAGAGAGAGAGAGAGAGAGAGAGAGAGAGAGAGAGCTGAAACTGTAGGGAGTAAACAGGAAATTGCAGATGAACCCTGAAGTTGTTGAGGGATTTTCCTTTTCAAGTGATTGGCTGTCAGGTTGTGGTCTCATAGTGATTAGCTGCCGTTGTGGTTTCATAGTGATTAGCTGCCGTTGTGGTCTCATAGTGATTGGCTGTCTTTGTGGTCTCATATTGATTGGCTGTCGTTGTGGTCTCACAATGATTGGCTGTCATTGTAGTCTCACAGTGATTGGCTGTCATTGTAGTCTCACAGTGATTGGCTGTCTTTGTGGTTTCATAGTGATTGGCTGTCTTTGTGGTTTCATAGTGATTGGCTGTCTTTGTGGTCTCATAGTGATTGGCTGTCTTTGTGGTTTCATAGTGATTGGCTGTCTTTGTGGTCTCATAGTGATTGGCTGTCTTTGTGGTCTCATAGTGATTGGCTGTCAGGTTGTGATCTCATATTGATTGGCTGTCATTTTGGTCTCATAGTGATTGGCTGTCTTTGTGGTCTCATGGTGATTGGCTGTCTTTGTGGTCTCAAGGTGATTGGCTGTCAGGTTGTCGTCTCATATTGTTTGGCTGTCATTGTGGTCACATAGTGATTGGCTGTCTTTGTGGTCTCATTAGTGATTGGCTGTCAGGTTGTATAATCCTGTCCTGTGATGCATTGATCTGCTTCTTCTTTTATAACATGATAAACGCTCATTGCACGGAGCAAATCTGTCAATGCTACTGCGTCCCAAATGGACCCTTATTCCCTATTTAGTGCGCTACCTTTGACCAGAGTCCTAAGGGGAAAAGAGTGTAATTTGGGGCACATGTCTTGTTATACATTTACATTTTAGTCATTTAGCAGACGCTCTTATCCAGAGCGACTTACAGTTAGTGAGTGCATACATAAAAAAAAATCATACTGGCCCCCCCGTGGGACTCGAACCCACAACCCTGGCGTTGCAAACGCCATGCTCTACCAACTGAGCTACATCCCTGCCGGCCAATCCCTCCTCTACCCTGGACGACGCTGGGCCAATTGTGCGCCGCCCATGGTCTCCCGGTCGCGGCCGGCTACGACAGAGCCTGGATTCGAACCAGGATCTCTAGTGGCCCAGCTAACGCTGCGATGCAGCGCCTTAGAAATGGAAACGAAGAGGTAAGAGAAACATATATTAAACTCCTCTAATGTCAGGACTGGGGCACTACAGCATGACTCAGCTGGTTGGCAGTCTGGGGCACCACAGCATGACTCAGCTGGTTGGCAGTCTGGGGCACCACAGCATGACTCAGCTGGTTGGCAGTCTGGGGCACTACAGCATGACTCAGCCGGCTGGCAGTCTGGGGCACCACAGCATGACTCAGCTGGCTGGCAGTCTGGGGCACCACAGCATGACTCAGCCGGCTGGCAGTCTGGGGCACCACAGCATGACTCAGCCGGCTGGCAGTCTGGGGCACTACAGCATGACTCAGCCGGCTGGCAGTCTGGGGCACCACAGCATGACTCAGCCGGCTGGCAGTCTGGGCACCACAGCATGACTCAGCCGGCTGGCAGTCTGGGGCACCACAGCATGACTCAGCTGGTTGGCAGTCTGGGGCAACTACAGCATGACTCAGCCGGCTGGCAGGTCTGGGGCACCACAGCATGACTCAGCCGGCTGCAGTCTGGGGCACCACAGCATGACTCAGCCCGGCTGGCAGTCTGGGGCACCACAGCATGACTCAGCCGGTTGGCAGTCTGGGGCACCACAAAACACGGGGTTTTATTGAGGAATTTGAAGGGTCTGTGTCCTAAATGCCACCCTATTCCTATATAGTGCACTACTTTAGACCAGAGAATGGCACCCTATTCCCTATATAGTGCACTACTTTAGACCAGAGAATGGCACCCTATTCCCTATATAGTGCACTACTTTAGACCAGAGAATGGCACCCTATTCCCTATATAGAGCACTACTTTAGACCAGAGAATGGCACCCTATTCCCTATATAGTGCACTACTTTAGACCAGAGAATGGCACCCTATTCCCTATATAGTGCACTACTTTAGACCAGAGAATGGCACCCTATTCCCTATATAGTGTACTACTTTAGACCAGAGAATGGCACCCTATTCCCTATATAGTGCACTACTTTAGACCAGAGAATGGCACCCTATTCCCTATATAGTGCACTACTTTAGACCAGAGAATGGCACCCTATTCCCTATATAGTGCACTACTTTAGACCAGAGAATGGCACCCTATTCCCTGTATAGTGCACTATTTTTAGACCAGAGAATGGCACCCTATTCCCTGTATAGTGCACTACTTTAGACCAGAGATGGCACCCTATTCCCTATATAGTGCACTATTTAGACCAGAGAATGGCACCCTATTCCCTATATAGTGCACTACTTTAGACCAGAGAATGGCACCCTATTCCCTGTATAGTGCACTACTTTAGACCAGATAATGGCACCCTATTCCCTATATAGTGCACTACTTTAGACCAGAGAATGGCACCCTATTCCCTATATAGTGCACTACTTTAGACCAGAGAATGGCACCCTATTCCCTATATAGTGCACTACTTTAGACCAGAGAATGGCACCCTATTCCCTGTATAGTGCACTACTTTAGACCAGAGAATGGCACCCTATTCCCTGTATAGTGCACTACTTTAGACCAGAGAATGGTACCCTATTCCCTGTATAGTGCACTACTTTAGACCAGAGAATGGCACCCTATTCCCTGTATAGTGCACTACTTTAGACCAGAGAATGGTACCCTATTCCCTATATAGTGCACTACTTTAGACCAGAGAATGGCACCCTATTCCCTGTATAGTGCACTACTTTAGACCAGAGAATGGTACCCTATTCCCTATATAGTGCACTACTTGTAGGATATACTTTTGGATGCCATTAGGAAATCAGGCAATTAACAGTAAGAGGACACACACACACACACACACACACACCAGCAGGTCAGTGACTGTGTGCTATCCACGGACTGTTCTAACTGCATTGTGATTAATCTATTCCTTCCAAAAATGTACCCTGTTCCTTGTATAGTGCACTTTTATTTGACTAAAGACCTATGTGGATAAATAGGGAATATGGTGGCATTTGTGATGCAGTCCCCGCCAGTGTAATAGAGCAATACCAGCGGGAGATATAATGTGTGAGAGAGAGAGAGAGAGAGAGAGAGAGAGAGAGAGAGAGAGAGAGAGAGAGAGAGAGAGAGAGAGAGAGAGAGAGAGAGAGAGAGAGAGAGAGAGAGAGAGAGAGAGAGAGAGAGAGATGCCTGGTAGGGGAGACTGTCAAGGTTAGAGGACCTTGCTTTGGGGAAAGACTACCCATAATTTTAACACTCATTTCTAAGCACTTAACCTAACGTAGCAGGCGTAGAAAGATGACTGAGCACCTCACTGGTAAAATACTGATCTCACTGATAAACTACTGACCTCACTGGTAAAATACTGACCTCACTGGTAAAATACTGATCTCACTGATAAACTACTGACCTCACTGGTAAAATACTGACCTCACTGGTAAAATACTGATCTCACTGGTAAAATACTGACCTCACTGGTAAAATACTGATCTCACTGATAAACCACTGATCTCACTGGTAAAATACTGACTATTAGGTGATAGGGTGTCATTGTGCACTATGTTTGACCAGACTCCATACTATTAGGTGATAGGGTGTCATTGTGCACTATGTTTGACCAGACTCCATACTATTAGGTTATAGGGTGTCATTTGGGACCTCTCCATATTGTTATAGTTAAGCCATTATAGATTGCTTCTTCTTTTATTAACATTAGCTAGACTCCGGTGTTTACCAAGGTTATTTGGCATCCTGAATCTTTTTCACAAATGTATTTCGGAACCGTGCCGCAGGGTTGTGTAGCGCATTTCTATGAGTTGTTTTTTACTGCTACAGCGTAATGTATCTATCATGGTTTGTCTAACTAACCATCCACTCTGAAAGGAGATGGAAATGGTGTTCTTGCCAATCAGAAATGTCATTAACCTTTTTCACATGTCTGTCTTCACTCTCATCTGAGACAACTCCTCTTAGCATGTAATGTAACATTTGACATCTACAAATCCTGTTGTAACTGGCTGTTCGGTAGCCAGTACCATTGGATTCTGCTCTGTAGCCAGTACCACTGGGCCCTGTTCTGTATATTCATAACACCCAGTACCACTGAGTTCTGTTCTGTATATTCATAACACACAGTACCACTGAGTTCTGTTCTGTATATTCATAACACCCAGTACCACTGGGTTCTGTTCTGTATATTCATAACACACAGTACCACTGAGTTCTGTTCTGTATATTCATAACACCCAGTACCACTGAGTTCTGTTCTGTATATTCATAACACCCAGTACCACTGAGTTCTGTTCTGTATATTCATAACACCCAGTACCACTGAGTTCTGTTCTGTATATTCATAACACCCAGTACCACTGACTTCTGTTCTGTATATTCATAACACCCAGTACCACTGAGTTCTGTTCTGTATATTCATAGCACCCAGTACCACTGAGTTCTGTTCTGTAAATTCATAACACCCAGTACCACTGGGTTCTGTTCTGTATATTCATAACATACAGTACCACTGGGTTCTGTTCTGTATATTCATAACACCCAGTAGCACTGAGTTCTGTTCTGTATATTCATAACACCCAGTACCACTGAGTTCTGTTCTGTATAGTCATAACACCCAGTACCACTGGGTTCTGTTCTGGGAGCTTAAACTGATTTAAAAGGCTGTGATCGCTGCAAGTGTGTATCTCCTATGTGATGACGACGAGGTGACTTCTATTCTGCATGGGGCACATTGGCTTGTGTACATGTACACTACCAGTCAAAAGTTTGGACACACCTACTCATTCAAGGGTTTTTCTTTATTTTTAAATTTTTTTACATTGTAGAATCATCGTGAAGACATCAAAACTATGAAATAAAACATATGGAATCATACAGTAACCATAAAAGTGTTAAACAAATCAAAATATATTCTATATTTGAGATTCTTCAAATAACCACCTGTCACTTTTTGGGAGGACAGTTGAAGTCGATGTTCATATATACATCTATGTTTTCCCCTTGTGAAAACCCTTTATTCACCCCTTAAAGGTCACATACACTTTCACAAGCTTTTTTATGGAAAGTGTTGTGATCTTATTCTCTGTCATTGGTTGGAGTAGAGTCCATTTTGAAGTGACATGTCATCACTAGCTTTTAACAGTGCAAGATAAACAGACCAGACAGCTTTTCTAATAGATGTTGGTGGTGGCAGTTATTTATTTAAAATATCTCCCTCTCGCTCTGTTTTTCTGTCCCTGCTTCCTCGTCCCTGCTTTCCTGTTTCTGTTTTCTAGTTTCTGCTTTGCTGCTTTCCTCCTCCATCTCCCCACAGCCCTGCCCTCCCTCGTCCCAGCCTCTCAACATATTCTGACGCTCAAGTATTTATTCTACAATTCTCATTCCTGTATTTTTATTGTATTTTTCCCTGCCTGTTAACTGCCGTTCTCATTATTATTCCATCTGTCAGCAGGGTTGCTAAAGGTTAACCTTATTAAAGCAGATGAGGAGGATTATTTGATGTCTTGTCGGTTTGCTCTGCATTCTTTCCTAATTGTAAGAGATCATGAATTGCTGTTTTCTCTTGAATTGAGAGGATCATCAATACAGCAATAATCCAGGGAGGGAGGTAATGCATGTTATCAACTGTAAGGAAGGAGGGAGGGAGGTAATGCCTGTTATCAACTGTAAGGAAGGAGGGAGGGAGGTAATGCATGTTATCAACTGTAAGGAAGGAGGGAGGGAGGTAATGCATGTTATCAACTGTAAGGAAGGAGGAAGGGAGGTAATGCATGTTATCAACTGTAAGGAAGGAGGGAGGGAGGTAATGCATGTTATCAACTGTAAGGAAGGAGAGAAGGTGGTAATGCATGTTATCAACTGTAAGGAAGGAGAGAAGGTGGTAATGCATGTTATCAACTGTAAGGAAGGAGAGAAGGTGGTAATGCATGTTATCAACTGTAAGGAAGGAGAGAAGGTGGTAATGCATGTTATCAACTGTAAGGAAGGAGAGAGGGAGATAATGCATGTTATCAACTGTAAGGAAGGAGGGAGGGAGATAATGCATGTTATCAACTGTAAGGAAGGAGAGAAGGTGGTAATGCATGTTATCAACTGTAAGGAAGGAGGGAGAGAGAGAGGTAATGCATGTTATCAACTGTAAGTAAGGAGGGAGGGAGGTAATGCCTGTTATCAACTGTAAGGAAGGAGGGAGGGTGGTAATGCATGTTACCAACTGTAAGGAAGGAGGGAGGGAGGTAATGCATGTTACCAACTGTAAGGAGGGAGGGAGGGAGGTAATGCATGTTATCAACTGTAAGGAAGGAGGGAGGGAGGTAATGCCTGTTATCAACTGTAAGGAAGGAGGGAGGGAGGTAATGCATGTTATCAACTGTAAGGAAGGAGGGAGGGAGATAATGCATGTTATCAACTGTAAGGAAGGAGGGAGGGAGGTAATGCATGTTATCAACTGTAAGGAAGGAGAGAAGGTGGTAATGCATGTTATCAACTGTAAGGAAGGAGAGAAGGTGGTAATGCATGTTATCAACTGTAAGGAAGAAGGGAGGGAGGTAATGCATGTTATCAACTGTAAGGAAGGAGGGAGGGAGGTAATGCATGTTATCAACTGTAAGGAAGGAGAGAAGGTGGTAATGCCTGTTATCAACTGTAAGGAAGGAGGGAGGGAGGTAATGCATGTTATCAACTGTAAGGAAGGAGAGAAGGTGGTAATGCATGTTACCAACTGTAAGGAAGGAGGGAGGGAGATAATGCCTGTTATCAACTGTAAGGAAGGAGGGAGGGAGATAATGCCTGTTATCAACTGTAAGGAAGGAGGGAGGGAGGTAATGCCTGTTATCAACTGTAAGGAAGGAGGGAGGGAGGTAATGCATGTTATCAACTGTAAGGAAGGAGGGAGGGAGGTAATGCATGTTATCAACTGTAAGGAAGGAGGGAGGGAGGTAATGCATGTTATCAACTGTAAGGAAGGAGGGAGGGAGGTAATGCCTGTTATCAACTGTAAGGAAGGAGGGAGGGAGGGAGGTAATGCATGTTACCAACTGTAAGGAGGGAGGGAGGGAGGTAATGCATGTTATCAACTGTAAGGAAGGAGGGAGGGAGGTAATGCATGTTATCAACTGTAAGGAAGGAGGGAGGGAGGTAATGCATGTTATCAACTGTAAGGAAGGAGGGAGGGAGGTAATGCATGTTATCAACTGTAAGGAAGGAGGGAGGGAGGTAATGCCTGTTATCAACTGTAAGGAAGGAGGGAGGGAGGTAATGCATGTTATCAACTGTAAGGAAGGAGGGAGGGAGGTAATGCATGTTATCAACTGTAAGGAAGGAGGGAGGGAGGTAATGCATGTTATCAACTGTAAGGAAGGAGGGAGGGAGATAATGCATGTTATCAACTGTAAGGAAGGAGGGAGGGAGGGAGGTAATGCATGTTATCAACTGTAAGGAAGGAGAGAAGGTGGTAATGCATGTTATCAACTGTAAGGAAGGAGAGAAGGTGGTAATGCATGTTATCAACTGTAAGGAAGGAGAGAAGGTGGTAATGCATGTTATCAACTGTAAGGAAGGAGGGAGGGAGGTAATGCATGTTATCAACTGTAAGGAAGGAGGGAGGGAGGTAATGCATGTTATCAACTGTAAGGAAGGAGGGAGGGAGGTAATGCATGTTATCAACTGTAAGGAAGGATGGAGGGAGGTAATGCATGTTATCAACTGTAAGGAAGGAGGGAGGGAGGTAATGCATGTTATCAACTGTAAGGAAGGAGGGAGGGAGGTAATGCATGTTATCAACTGTAAGGAAGGAGGGAGGGAGGTAATGCATGTTATCAACTGTAAGGAAGGAGGGAGGGAGGTAATGCCTGTTATCAACTGTAAGGAAGGAGGGAGGGAGGTAATGCATGTTATCAACTGTAAGGAAGGAGGGAGGGAGGTAATGCATGTTATCAACTGTAAGGAAGAAGGGAGGGAGGTAATGCATGTTATCAACTGTAAGGAAGGAGGGAGGGAGGTAATGCATGTTATCAACTGTAAGGAAGGAGGGAGGAAGGTAATGCCTGTTATCAACTGTAAGGAAGGAGGGAGGGAGGTAATGCATGTTATCAACTGTAAGGAAGGAGAGAAGGTGGTAATGCATGTTATCAACTGTAAGGAAGGAGAAAGGGAGATAATGCCTGTTATCAACTGTAAGGAAGGAGGGAGGGAGGTAATGCATGTTATCAACTGTAAGGAAGGAGGGAGGGAGGTAATGCCTGTTATCAACTGTAAGGAAGGAGGGAGGGAGGGAGGTAATGCATGTTACCAACTGTAAGGAGGGAGGGAGGGAGGTAATGCATGTTATCAACTGTAAGGAAGGAGGGAGGGAGGTAATGCATGTTATCAACTGTAAGGAAGGAGGGAGGGAGGTAATGCATGTTATCAACTGTAAGGAAGGAGGGAGGGAGGTAATGCATGTTATCAACTGTAAGGAAGGAGGGAGGGAGGTAATGCCTGTTATCAACTGTAAGGAAGGAGGGAGGGAGGTAATGCATGTTATCAACTGTAAGGAAGGAGGGAGGGAGGTAATGCATGTTATCAACTGTAAGGAAGGAGGGAGGGAGGTAATGCATGTTATCAACTGTAAGGAAGGAGGGAGGGAGATAATGCATGTTATCAACTGTAAGGAAGGAGGGAGGGAGGTAATGCCTGTTATCAACTGTAAGGAAGGAGAGAAGGTGGTAATGCATGTTATCAACTGTAAGGAAGGAGAGAAGGTGGTAATGCATGTTATCAACTGTAAGGAAGGAGAGAAGGTGGTAATGCATGTTATCAACTGTAAGGAAGGAGGGAGGGAGGTAATGCATGTTATCAACTGTAAGGAAGGAGGGAGGGAGGTAATGCATGTTATCAACTGTAAGGAAGGAGGGAGGGAGGTAATGCATGTTATCAACTGTAAGGAAGGAGGGAGGGAGGTAATGCATGTTATCAACTGTAAGGAAGGAGGGAGGGAGGTAATGCCTGTTATCAACTGTAAGGAAGGAGGGAGGGAGGGAGGTAATGCATGTTACCAACTGTAAGGAGGGAGGGAGGGAGGTAATGCATGTTATCAACTGTAAGGAAGGAGGGAGGGAGGTAATGCATGTTATCAACTGTAAGGAAGGAGGGAGGGAGGTAATGCATGTTATCAACTGTAAGGAAGGAGGGAGGGAGGTAATGCATGTTATCAACTGTAAGGAAGGAGGGAGGGAGGTAATGCCTGTTATCAACTGTAAGGAAGGAGGGAGGGAGGTAATGCATGTTATCAACTGTAAGGAAGGAGGGAGGGAGGTAATGCATGTTATCAACTGTAAGGAAGGAGGGAGGGAGGTAATGCATGTTATCAACTGTAAGGAAGGAGGGAGGGAGATAATGCATGTTATCAACTGTAAGGAAGGAGGGAGGGAGGTAATGCATGTTATCAACTGTAAGGAAGGAGAGAAGGTGGTAATGCATGTTATCAACTGTAAGGAAGGAGAGAAGGTGGTAATGCATGTTATCAACTGTAAGGAAGGAGAGAAGGTGGTAATGCATGTTATCAACTGTAAGGAAGGAGGGAGGGAGGTAATGCATGTTATCAACTGTAAGGAAGGAGGGAGGGAGGTAATGCATGTTATCAACTGTAAGGAAGGAGGGCGGGAGGTAATGCATGTTATCAACTGTAAGGAAGGAGGGAGGGAGGTAATGCATGTTATCAACTGTAAGGAAGGAGGGAGGGAGGTAATACATGTTATCAACTGTAAGGAAGGAGGGAGGGAGGTAATGCATGTTATCAACTGTAAGGAAGGAGGGAGGGAGGTAATGCATGTTATCAACTGTAAGGAAGGAGGGAGGGAGGTAATGCCTGTTATCAACTGTAAGGAAGGAGGGAGGGAGGTAATGCATGTTATCAACTGTAAGGAAGGAGGGAGGGAGGTAATGCATGTTATCAACTGTAAGGAAGAAGGGAGGGAGGTAATGCATGTTATCAACTGTAAGGAAGGAGGGAGGGAGGTAATGCATGTTATCAACTGTAAGGAAGGAGGGAGGGAGGTAATGCCTGTTATCAACTGTAAGGAAGGAGGGAGGGAGGTAATGCATGTTATCAACTGTAAGGAAGGAGAGAAGGTGGTAATGCATGTTATCAACTGTAAGGAAGGAGAAAGGGAGATAATGCCTGTTATCAACTGTAAGGAAGGAGGGAGGGAGGTAATGCATGTTATCAACTGTAAGGAAGGAGGGAGGGAGGTAATGCCTGTTATCAACTGTAAGGAAGGAGGGAGGGAGGGAGGTAATGCATGTTACCAACTGTAAGGAGGGAGGGAGGGAGGTAATGCATGTTATCAACTGTAAGGAAGGAGGGAGGGAGGTAATGCATGTTATCAACTGTAAGGAAGGAGGGAGGGAGGTAATGCATGTTATCAACTGTAAGGAAGGAGGGAGGGAGGTAATGCATGTTATCAACTGTAAGGAAGGAGGGAGGGAGGTAATGCCTGTTATCAACTGTAAGGAAGGAGGGAGGGAGGTAATGCATGTTATCAACTGTAAGGAAGGAGGGAGGGAGGTAATGCATGTTATCAACTGTAAGGAAGGAGGGAGGGAGGTAATGCATGTTATCAACTGTAAGGAAGGAGGGAGGGAGATAATGCATGTTATCAACTGTAAGGAAGGAGGGAGGGAGGTAATGCATGTTATCAACTGTAAGGAAGGAGAGAAGGTGGTAATGCATGTTATCAACTGTAAGGAAGGAGAGAAGGTGGTAATGCATGTTATCAACTGTAAGGAAGGAGAGAAGGTGGTAATGCATGTTATCAACTGTAAGGAAGGAGGGAGGGAGGTAATGCATGTTATCAACTGTAAGGAAGGAGGGAGGGAGGTAATGCATGTTATCAACTGTAAGGAAGGAGGGAGGGAGGTAATGCATGTTATCAACTGTAAGGAAGGAGGGAGGGAGATAATGCATGTTATCAACTGTAAGGAAGGAGGGAGGGAGGTAATGCATGTTATCAACTGTAAGGAAGGAGGGAGGGAGGTAATGCATGTTATCAACTGTAAGGAAGGAGGGAGGGAGGTAATGCATGTTATCAACTGTAAGGAAGGAGGGAGGGAGGTAATGCCTGTTATCAACTGTAAGGAAGGAGGGAGGGAGGTAATGCCTGTTATCAACTGTAAGGAAGGAGGGCGGGAGGTAATGCATGTTATCAACTGTAAGGAAGGAGGGAGGGAGGTAATGCATGTTATCAACTGTAAGGAAGGAGGGAGGGAGGTAATGCATGTTATCAACTGTAAGGAAGGAGGGAGGGAGGTAATGCATGTTATCAACTGTAAGGAAGGAGGGAGGGAGGTAATGCCTGTTATCAACTGTAAGGAAGGAGGGAGGGAGGTAATGCATGTTATCAACTGTAAGGAAGGAGGGAGGGAGATAATGCATGTTATCAACTGTAAGGAAGGAGGGAGGGAGGTAATGCATGTTACCAACTGTAAGGAAGGAGGGAGGGAGGTAATGCATGTTATCAACTGTAAGGAAGGAGGGAGGGAGGTAATGCATGTTATCAACTGTAAGGAAGGAGGGAGGGAGGTAATGCATGTTATCAACTGTAAGGAAGGAGGGAGGGAGGTAATGCATGTTATCAACTGTAAGGAAGGAGGGAGGGAGGTTGTTGAAAAGTGTCATAGAGAGAAAAAGGAGTGTAGAATAAAGCATACTTTGTTTTTTACTGTAGACCTCTACCCCGGGCATGAGGCATGTTTTTAGAAAGCATACATTAAAGGGAATGTCTTCATAGATGTGTTGGTATATCATTATTTTAGAGCTGTATTTATCAAGGCCTCAAACTAAATATAATCCCAAAGCTAAAAGTCAATTTTTCAACTTGAACTATATTTTACTCAATTTTAATGTAACTTAATTTAATTGAAAAAGTATGTGCATTATTAAAATCAAATTGATCCTTTCACTTTAGAATCCGATAACAATTCCCAATCCAATCTCCAAATAAATTGCCAACCACTGGTGTAACTGAAGCAACAGAAATATGCCAAAAATATGTTTTATTTATATCATGAGCTGCCTTATTTTAGCTGTCAGTCAAACTCTGCAAAAGTGAGACTAAAACTTAAGTTTAGGCATTCATTCTGATTCAGGTTGCGTTAAGGGCCATTCTGAATGGTTACGGTTACGTTAATGGCCATTCTGAATGGTTAGGGTTATGTTAAGGGCCATTCTGAATGGTTACGGTTACGTTAAGGGCCATCCTGAATGGTTACGGTTACGTTAAGGGCCGTTCTGAATGGTTACGGTTACGTTAATGTCACGATCGTCGGGTACAGAGGACCAAGGCTCAGCGTGGAAGGTGAACATATTTATTAAATAATGATTACACTAACAAAACAACAAACGATACGTGACGTCCAAAGGTGCAAAACACAAACCTACACAGGAACAAGATCCCACAAACACTGTGGGAAAACTGGCTGCTTAAGTATGGTTCCCAATCAGAGACAACAAGCAACAGCTGATACCCGTTGCCTCTGATTGAGAACCACACTGGCCAACATAGAAATACTAAACTAGAATGAAAAAAACGAAAACTCACAACCTGGCTCAACATACTAGAGTCCACAGAGCCAGGGCGTGACAGTACCCCCCCCCCAAAGGCGCGGACTCCGACCGCGCCAACCAAACACCACAGGGGAGGGACCGGGTGGGCACTCCGCCTTGGCGGCGGATCCGGCTCCGGGCATGATCCCCACTCCCTCTCTAACCCCCCAAAGTACCCCTGGTCCGGTCTGAACCTGCTGACCGGCGCTGGACTGCACACTGGTGGAGCGGATTGCTCTAGCTCCGGCGTGAAGCAGCTGACCCATGCCGAACCAGGCACCGGTGGAACAGGCACTGGCTGTGCCGGACTGACGACGCGCACCACTGGCTTGGTGTGGGGAGCAGGAAAGGGCCGAGCCGGGCTGACGAAACGCACCCCTGAGTTGGTGCGGGGAGCAGGAGCGGGCCGGACCGGGCTGACGAAGCGCACCACTGACTTGGTGCGGGGACTAGGAACGGGCCGGACCGGGCTGACGAAGCGCACCACTGACTTGGTGCGGGGAGCAGGAGCGGGCCGGACCGGGCTGACGAAGCGCACCACTGACTTGGTGCGGGGAGCAGGAACAGGCCGGGCCGGGTTGACGACGCGCACCACAGGCTCGATGCGAGGAACAGGAACAGGCCGGACCGTACTGGGGACACACACCACTTGCCCTACGCAGGGATCAGGAACGGGCCGGACCGGACTGGTAACACACCCCAGTACCTCTCGCTGTGCCTCTCCACCTTCCATCCCCTCTGTGACCAGTGGCCCCCTTAACCTGGCGGCCTCCTCTGCAAACCCGCTGGACCGCTCTATCGCGGCCTCCTGCTGCCCCGTCGTCCACGGCGTGAGCCCCCCCCTAAAAATGTTCTGGGGGTCTCTCCTCCCGGTGGGCCAGGCCCAGTCGAGGTTGATGTCCTTTAGCGATACCTGTGACGCTGGCTCCTGGACACGCTGCTTGGTCCAGTGTTGGTGGGATATTCTGTCACGATCGTCAGGTACAGAGGACCAAGGCGCAGCGTGGAAGGTGAACATATTTATTAAATAATGATTACACTAACAAAACAACAAACGATACGTGACGTCCAAAGGTGCAAAACACAAACCTACACAGGAACAAGATCCCACAAACACTGTGGGAAAACTGGCTGCTTAAGTATGGTTCCCAATCAGAGCCAACAAGCAACAGCTGATACCCGTTGCCTCTGATTGAGAACCACACTGGCCAACATAGAAATACTAAACTAGAATGAAAACAAACGAAAACTCACACCCTGGCTCAACATACTAGAGTCCACAGAGCCAGGGCGTGACAGTTAAGGGCCATTCTGATTGGTTAAGGTTACGTTAAGGGCCATTCTGATTGGTTAGGGTTGCGTTAAGGGCCGTTCTGAATGGTTACGGTTACGTTAAGGGCCAATCTGAATGGTTAAGGTTGCGTTAAGGGCCATTCTGAATGGTTAGGGTTGCGTTAAGGGCCATCCTGAATGGTTAGGGTTGCGTTAAGGGCCATTCTGAATGGTTAAGGTTGCGTTAAGGGCCATTCTGAATGGTTAAGGTTGCGTTAAGGGCCATCCTGAATGGTTAAGGTTATGTTAAGGGCCATTCTGAATGGTTAAGGTTGCGTTAAGGGCCATTCTGAATGGTTAAGGTTGCGTTAAGGGCCATTCTGAATGGTTAAGGTTGCGTTAAGGGCCATTCTGAATGGTTAAGGTTGCGTTAAGGGCCATTCTGAATGGTTAAGGTTATGTTAAGGGCCATCCTGATTGGTTAAGGTTACGTTAAGGGCCGTATCTTAACTGTGGTGGAAGGTGGCCGAGCTACAACTGTGTTTGCCAGAAATCGGTTTGAACAAACTGTAAACAAACTAATATGACCACTCTATGGAAGAAGGAGATTCTCACGAACGCGCTGGTGTTCTCTGTGGGGACTTGTCTGTAGGTAATGAACACGCTGGTGTTCTCTGTGGGGACTTGTCTGTAGGTATCCCGATATCGGTTTAATGAAAATATGTAGGTAGTTTTGTGCCAACAAAAAAAAAGGGTTCAATATGTGTCCAAAAAACTAAAATACACTACATGACCAAAAGTATGTGGACACCTGCTCATCAAACATCTCATTCCAACATCATGGGCATTAATATGGAGTTGGTCCCCCCTTTGCTGCTATAACAGCCTCCACTCTTCTGGGAAGGCTTTCCACTAGATGTTGGAATATTGCTGCTGGGACTTGCTTCCATTCAGCCACAAGAGCAATACTGAGGTCGGGCACTGATGTTGGGCAATTAGGCCTGGCTTGCAGTCAGCGTTCCAATTCATCCCAAAGGTGTTCGATGGGGTTGAGATCAGGGTTCTGTGTAGGCCAGTCAAGTTCTTCCACACTGATGTCGACAAACCATTTCTGTATGTCATGCTGAAACATGAAAGGGCCTTCCCTGTTGCCACAAAGTTGGAAGCACCGAATTGTCTAGAATGTCATTGAATGCGGTAGCATTAATATTTCCCTTAGGCTTGTGTGCGGCTGCTCGGCCATGGAAACCCATTTCATGAAGCTCCCGACTAACATTTATTGTGTTGATGTTGCTTCCAGAGGCAGTTTGGAACTCGGTAGTGAGTGTTGTAACCGAGGACAGACGATTTTTACACACTACACGCTTCAGCACTCCGCGGTCCTGTTCTTTGACCTTGTGTGGCCTACCATTTCGCGGCTGAGCCGTTGTTGCTCCTAAACGTTTCCACTTCATAATAACAGCACTTACAGTTGACCAGGGCAGCTCTAGCAGGGCAGAAATTTGACAAATTGACTTGTTGAAAAGGTGGCATCCTATGACTTTGCCACTTTGAAAGTCACTGAGCTCTTCAGTAAGGCCATTCTACTGCCAATGTTTGTCTGTGGAGATTGCATGGCTGTGTGCTCGATTTTATACACCTGTCAGCAACGGGTGTGGCTGAAATAACTAATTTGAAACAATGTCCATATACTTTTGTGTATATAGTGTATTTCCTGATCTTTCTTATTTCTCCTAGATATAGAACAGACTCTTCAAAGCCTTATTCCTTATGATACATTTTTTATACTGTCTTTTTTGCCAGTAATGAATGTGTTATTCAATGTGTTTAGTTTCTATGGGCTATGACCTACAGAGGTCCTAAAATTCCAAATAAAGTATTTAAATGATCCATTGTATGAGCATCTTAAAATTATTCCAATAATTAGTTTAGTAGGAACCCTAAGGTTAGGGATAGGGTTCAACTTCAATGTAGGCATTAATTCAGAGTGAATAAGTTAAGGGTTAAGGTTTGGGAAAGGCTTACAACAACAACACTAAAAACTAGTGCCTAGCACTGAGATTGAACACACGACCCTCAGACTGAAACGCAAGCTGCAAGACTACCAGATGAAGAATGGCGCCGGAGAAGATGGCTGCCGTTTTACAGCCCTCTAACCAATTGTACTATTATTTGTGTTTTTCCGCGTTATTTGTAATTTATTTTGTACATAATGTTTCTGCCATCGTCTCTTATAACCAAAAAGAGCTTCTGGATATCAGGACAGCGATTACTCACCTCGTATTGGACTAATAATTTTACTTCAAAGAGGCAGCCGCGAAGGATATCCTACAGACACCCGACAAGGCCCAAATCCCTGTCATTCGCATGAGAAAGAGACGGAGATAGCGTGGACGTAGGTCGGGGTGCCTTGTAAGGATCCGACGGCGAGCGAGTAAACTGCCTCTTCCATCAATCCTATTAGCCAATCTTAAATCATTAGAAAATAAATTAGATGACCTAAGATTACGGTTATCCTACCAACGGGACATTAAAAACTGTAATATCTTATATTTCACCAAGTGGTGGCAGAACGACGACATGGACAACATACAGCTAGCGGGCTATACGCTACATCGGCAGGATAGAACGGCTGACTCCGGTAAGACAAGGGGTGGCGGTCTGTGTATATTTGTAAACAACAGCTGGTGCACAAAATCAAATACTAAGGAAGTCTCGAGGTTTTGCTCGCCTGAGGTAGAATATCTTATGATAAGCTGTACACCACACTATTTACCAAGAGAGTTTTCATCTATATTTTTCATAGCTGTCTATTTACCACCACAAACCAATGCTGGCATTAAGATTGCACTCAATGAGCTGTATAAGGCCATAACTAAACAGGAAAACGCTCATCCAGATGCAGCGCTCCTAGTGGCCGGGGACTTTAATGCAGGGAAACTTAAATCCGTTCTACCTAATTTCTACCAGCATGTTAAATGTGCAACCAGAGGAAAAAAAACTCTAGACCACCTTTACTCCACACACAGAGACGCATACAAAGCTCTCCCTCGCCCTCCATTTGGCAAATCTGACCATAACTCTATCCTCCTGATTCCTGCTTATAAGCAAAAACTAAAGCAGGAAGCACCAGTGACTCGGTTAATAAAAAAGTGGTCAGATGACGCAGATGCTAAGCTACAGGACTGTTTTGCTAGCACAGACTGGAACATGTTCCGGGATTCTTCAGATAGCATTGAGGAGTACACCACATCAGTCACTGGCTTCATCAATAAGTGCATCGATGATGTCGTCCCCACAGTGACCGTACGTACATACCCCAACCAGAATCCATGGATTACAGGAAACATCCGCACTGAGCTAAAGGGTAGAGCTGCCGCGTTCAAGGAGCGGGACTCTAACCCGGACGCTTATAAGAAATCCCACTATGCCCTCCGACGAACCATCAAACAGGCAAAGAGTCAATACAGGACTAAGATTGAATCGTACTACACCGGCTCTGACGCTGGTCGGATGTGGCAGGGCTTGAAAACTATTACAGACTACAAAGGGAAGCACAGCCGTGAGCTTCCCAGTGACACAAGCCTACCAGACGAGCTAAACCACTTCTATGCTCGCTTCGAGGCAAGCAACACTGAAGCATGCATGAGAGCACCAGCTGTTCCGGATGACTATGTGATCACGCTCTCTGTAGCCGATGTGAGTAAGACTTTTAAGCAGGTCAACATTCACAAGGCCGCAGGGCCAGACGGATTACCAGGACGTGTACTCCGAGCATGTGCTGACCAACTGGCAAGTGTCTTCACTGACATTTTCAACATGTCCCTGACTGAGTCTGTAATACCAACATGTTTCAAGCAGACCACCATAGTCCCCGTGCCCAAGGACACTAAGATAACCTGCCTAAATGACTACCGACCTGTAGCACTGATGTCTGGAGCCATGAAGTGCTTTGAAAGGCTGGTCATGGCTCACATCAACACCATTATCCCAGAAACCCTAGACCCACACCAATTTGCATACCGCTCCAACAGAGCCACAGATGATGCAATCTCTATTGCACTCCACACTGCCCTTTCCCACCTGGACAAGAGTAACACCTACGTGAGAATGCTATTCATTGACTACAGCTCAGCATTCAACACCATAGTGCCCTCAAAGCTCATCACTAAGCTAAGGATCCTGGGACTAAACAACTCCCTCTGCAACTGGATCCTGGACTTCCTGACGGGCCGCCCCCAGGTGGTAAGGGTAGGTAAAAACACATCTGCCACACTGATCCTCAACACGGGGGCCCCTCAGGGGTGCGTGCTCAGTCCCCTCCTGTACTCCCTGTTCACCCATGACTGCATGGCCAGGCACGACTCCAACACCATCATTAAGTTTGCCGACGACACAACAGTGGTAGGCCTGATCACTGACAACGATGAGACAGCCTATAGGGAGGAGGTCATAGACCTGGCCATGTGGTGCCAGGATAACAACCTCTCCCTCAATGTGACCAAGACAAAGGAGATGATTGTGGACTAAAGGAAAAAAAAGAGGACTGAGCGCGCCCCTATTCTCATCGACGGGGCTGTAGTGGAACAGGTTGAGAGCTTCAAGTTCCTTGGTGTCCACATCACCAACGAACTATCATGGTCCAAACACACCAAGACAGTCGTGAAGAGGGCACGACAAAGCCTATTCCCCCCTCAGGAGACTGAAAAGATTCGGCATGGGTCCTCAGATCCTCAAATAATTATACAGCTGCACCATTGAGAGCATCCTGACTGGTTGCATCACCGCCTGGTATGGCAACTGCTTGGCCTCCGACCGCAAGGCACTACAGAGGGTAGTGCGTACGGCCCAGTACATCACTGGGGCCAAGCTTCCTGCCATCCAGGACCTCTATACCAGGCGATGTCAGAGGAAGGCCCTCAAAATTGTCAAAGACTCCAGCCACCCTAGTCATAGACTGTTCTCTCTTCTACCGCACGGCAAGCGGTACCGGAGTGCCAAGTCTAGGTCCAAAAAACTTCTCAACAGCTTCTACCCCCAAGCCATAAGACTCCTGAACAGCTAATCATGGCTACCCGGACTATTTGCACTGCCCCCCCACCCCAATCTTTTTAAGCTGCTGCTACTCTGTTAATTATTTATGCATAGTCACTTTAACTCTACCGACATGTACATATTACTTCAACTACCTCAACTAGCCGGTGCCCCCGCACATTGACTCTGCACCGGTACCCCCCTGTATATATATAGCCTCCCTACTGTTATTTTATTTTACTTCTGCTCTTTTTTTCTCAACACTTTTTTGTCGTTGTTTTATTTTACTTTTTTATTAAAAATAAATGCACTGTTGGTTAAGGACTGTAAGTAAGCATTTCACTGTAATGTCTGCACCTGTTGTATTCGGCGCATGTGGCCAATAAAAATTGATTTGATTTGATTTGATTTAATAGATGCTCACATTGCCCCTATTGGACAGTATTGAAGACATCTCACTTCTAGATGGTAATAGATGCTCACGTTGTCCCTATTGGACAATATTGAAGACATCTCCCTACTAGATGGTAATAGGTGCTCACGTTGCCCCTAGTGGACAGTATTGAAGACATCTCCCTACTAGATGGTAATAGGTGCTCACGTTGCCCCTAGTGGACAGTATTGAAGACATCTCCCCACCAGATGGTAATAGGTGCTCACGTTGCCCCTAGTGGACAGTATTGAAGACATCTCCCCACCAGATGGTAATAGGTGCTCACGTTGCCACTAGTTAAAGGTGTAGCTTCCACATTTCGCCAGCTCAAAACCTAATCTGGAACCTGCAAAATCGGCCCCTCCTTGCACATTCCATTAGTGAATGGGCTGACAATTCCTTTGGTAGAATCACAGAATGTGGCAGAATATGGCACCTGTATGTTTTTATTCATACCACACAAACACAAGCGCATATAACACAATCTAATATATACATAGACAGAAGCACAGAGTGATTGCCCTACTAAACCCATTTCCATCATTCTAAACTAAAAGAACATACTATATCCGCTTTTAACGGTATATGCTCTGGCCTTTTACTTGTCATCAACCATTGTCAAGGTTATGCACACTGAGTATCTAGCCCCCCCCCCCCCCCCCCCCCCACCCGGTCAGGTCAAAAGTAGTGCACTAAATAGGGAATAGGGTGTCATTTGGGACACAGTCAAAGTTCCAACGCAGATGTTTACTGCATCACATCTAATTAACTATCAATTACATTGGGGGGGAAGAAAAAAAAGGTTTTTCACATAATGAGCTTGTTCCAACACTGCTGACATTTTATCTTCAAAGCATTATGGTTTCATTGGGGAGTTTTCTGAAAAACGACAATAAAAATAGCTACAGACGGATGGATGGATGGATGGATGGATGGACAGACGGATGGATGGATGGATGGACGGATGGACAGACGGATGGATGGATGGACGGACGGACAGCAACCCAAGGGAGTTCACTCTCTCAGGATTGTGGTTTAGTCAACTTAGCTAGGGTTCTGTTGGCCCCGGGTTTAATCCTCGCCAGGATGCTGCACCCCTGCAGGACTCTGCAAAAGCTTTCCATATTGAATAAAGCTGACTGAGGTACCCATCTTTCAATAGCATCCCCTGCCAAAATAAGCACAGATAACAGACAGATAACTCCACAAATACCGACAAAGGCTCTTGTTCAATAAACCCTTGGCAAGTTACTATATTGCACTGAAAGGTGTCTAGTTTTCTGGCAATTTAGTGCATGGAAAGGCAAGCCAGAGGAAATGATTTGGGCGATCAACTAAAGATGGCCAGAGGCCATAGATGATTTTAATCCACCTTGGTGACAGTGACAGACACGCACACACAGGCTCGCACACACTCCTTACAGTTTTTTCCAACTGCTTACACACATTTACAAAACTGTCTCCTTTTTTCAAAACTCTACACACAATTCCCAAATCTGCACACACAAAATGCAAAATGCCTCACATCTCCTTCAAAATGTAACACTGCATTCAAAATGCCATAAACACATGTCAGAATGAAGCATTTGCATCAAATGGCAAACACTTCTTTCATAATAGTAAATTTTTGGATATACCATGTAAACACTGTTGTTCTAAATCTAAAGCTCTTTGGTCTTTCATAGGCTTATATGTACATTTCAATACAATGTTCTACAGTGAAAGTAATCTGCTGAGAGGGGTAACAAGTACACTGTAAACACCAATGCAATGTAGAAACAGAAAATATTTATTAGGCCAAACATTACTGTTGTATACAGCAGCATACAACAAAACCATAAACATATGTAAACCAAAAGTATATTATTTAGAATACAGTAAAGAACACAATTGTGTGTGTGGGGTCCCGGGGGGGCAGTCCAGGAATTGGTAGGGGGGGGGGGATACGCCATGCTAGGAGATACTTCCCAAACATCGAGGGAAGTATCTCCTAGCATGGCGTATCCAACCTTGGACAGAGGCAACCTCTCTGTCCCCACATGCGTCCTCCATTGCCTGGAGAAGCGGCATGCGGGCATAGGGTTGGCAATCATACACTTTCCAGCGCCAGGCTGAGAAGAATTCCTCTATGGGATTTAGAAAAGGTGAATATGGGGGTAGGTACAAAACTACAAATTGTGGATGGGTGGCAAACCAGTTTTGGACCAGAACAGCCCGGTGAAAACTAACATTGTCCCATATAACCACAAATCTAGCTGGCTCCTGATCTGGATCAGGGACAAGCATTGTGTAAATTGCATCCAGAAAAGTGAGCATATGGCCGGTGTTGTACGGACCCAGTGTGGCATTGAGATGGAGGACCCCGTTTTGAGTGATGGCAGCACACATAGTTATATTACCCCCACGCTGTCCAGGGACATTGGTAATTGCCCTCTGTCCTATTACATTTAATCCGCGCCGCCTGGTTTTGGTGAGGTTGAAGCCAACCTCATCCACATAAAAAAATTCATGGCGAATTACATGGGCATCCATCTCCAATACTCTCTGTAACAGACAAAATGATATACAGATGAGTAAATATGGTATGTCGGAAGTAGTGTTGCATACATACCTCTACAAAGTCATGTCGCAGATTCTTGACTGTCAGAGTTTCTCTCAAATGGTCCTCTGTAGCTCAGCTGGTAGAGCACGGTGCTTGTAACGCCAGGGTAGTGGGTTCGATCCCCGGGACCACCCATACACAAAAATGTATGCACGCATGACTGTAAGTCGCTTTGGATAAAAGCGTCTGCTAAATGGCATATTATTATTATGGCACCTTGTAAAGTTGTTTCATCGTCACTTGGTGCCGTTGGAGGATGCGTTGTATGGTCGACAGGCTTACAGCATTGATGTTGTTAAATATGGTGTCATTATTCAAGATATGCTCTCTTATCTCTCAAAACCTAATTGCAATGTTGGCCAAAACCATATTTATAATTGCAGTCTCTTGTACATCTGTAAACAAGCGTCCTCGTCCTCCATGATGTCTTTGCCTTTCCACTCTGTACAGAATTCAAACACAGTATGTGTTCAGCATAGGAACTGTAAACAATGTACAAAAAAATGTAGTACAGCATGATAACCAACCTCATTCATTCAATGCAGTGCAGTAAATGGATGGCTTAGAGTTACAAATGTTTACGCAATACTATGCAGTCATACGTATTTTACAGTACATTACTGTAATGCTAAAATAGTCATTAGATAGTTGCATACCTGTTCTCATTTCTGAAAGTTCGAATTATGGACGCCACTGTAAATCGACTCAAGTTGGGCTAGACTCTCAGTCCAGCCTCTCTCATGGTCAAACCGTGGTTGATCACATGATCAACAAGTGTTGCCCTAATCTCATCACATATGGCTCTCCTTCCTTCTCTTCTTTGCCCTCATCCTCTTCTTCCTCTTCCTCTTCCTCCTCCTCCTCCTCCTCCTCCTCCTCGTCTTTGAATTTGTTGTCCCCTGCCTCTCCCTCCTACTCCTCTTGCTCTCTGTCCATTGTTGGCATCCATTGTTCAAACAGGTAATCTGACATTTGACCTATTTATAGGCCTATACTACAGTAAAGCAATGATTGGTTAGTGATCAGTTAAGCAATTAGTGTTTGCACATGTGAGGAGTGTGTGTGTCCTGGTGAATAAGTGTAGCATTTTGATTGGTTGTTAGATTTTTGTGTTTTAGGTAGAGAATTGTGTGTAGTGTTTTGAAAAAAGTGTTTTATCCAATTGACAACTGAGTCAAAGGCTGAGAAATAGCTTATGGTTTTGGAGATTTGGTGTGTAGTTTTGCACTTTGAGTGAGAGGTTTCAAAAATCGTGTGACATGAAAAGATTTTGTGTGTAAGCAGTTGGAAAAACCGGTAAGAGGTGAAGCTTTAGGTAACGTGGCTGGTGTCTCTTTATACAATACAGGATGGTGTCTCTTTATACATTACAGGATGGTGTCTCTTTATACATTACAGGAGGGTTTCTCTTTCTACAATACAGGAGGGTGTCTCTTTATACAATACAGGATGGTGTCTCTTTACAGTTTTTTCCGACTGCTTACACACAAAATCTTTTCATGTCACACGATTTTTGAAACCTCTCACTCAAAGTGCAAAACTACACACCAAATCTCCAAAACCATAAGCTATTTCTCAGCCTTTGACTCAGTTGTCAATTGCATAAAACACTTTTTTCAAAACACTACACACAATTCTCTACCTAAAACACAAAAATTTAACAGGAAGTTACTTGCTTTCCTTTTCCAAACACAACCATTCAAAATGCTACACTTATTCACCAGGTCACACACACACTCTTCACATCTGCAAACACTAATTGCTTAACTGATCACTAACCAATCACTGCTTTACTGTAGTATAGGCCTATAAATAGGTCAAAGGTCAGATTACCTGTTTTGAACAATGGATGCCAACAATGGACAGAGAGCAAGAGGAGTAGGAGGGAGAGGCAGGGGACAACAACGAGGACAAATTCAAAGACGAAGTGTTGGAAGAGGAGGAGAAGGAGGAAGAGGAAAATGAAGAGGAAGAGGAAGAGGAAGAAGAGGACGAGGGCAAAGAAGAGAAGGAAGGAGATTTATTTATGTGGATGAGGTTGGCTTCAACCTCACCAAAACCAGGCGCCGCGGAAGAAATGTAAAAGGACAGAGGGCAATTACCAATGTCCCTGGACAGCGTGGGGGTAATATAACTATGTGTGCTGCCATCACTCAAAACGGGGTCCTCCATCACAATGCCACACTGGGTCCGTACAAGACCGGCCATAGGCTCACTTTTCTGGATGCAATTTACACAATGCTTGTCCCTGATCCAGATCAGGAGCCTGCTAGATTTGTGGTTATATGGGACAATGTTAGTTTTCACCGGGCTGTTTTGGTCCAAAACTGGTTTGCCACCCATCCACAATTTGTAGTTTTGTACCTACCCTCATATTCACCTTTTCTAAATCCCATAGAGGAATTCTTCTCAGCCTGGCGCTGGAAAGTGTATGATTGCCAACCCTATGCCCGCATGCCGCTTCTCCAGGCAATGGAGGACGCATGTGGGGACATAGAGGTTGCCTCTGTCCAAGGTTGGATACGCCATGCTAGGAGATACTTCCCTCGATGTTTGGCAAGAGAAAACGTATCTTGTGATGTGGACAAAGTATTGTGGCCAGACCCAGCCCGGAGAAGAGATGAAGCGTAGCTTAGCACTGGTGACTGCCCACCCCCCTACCAATTCCTGGACTGCCCCCCGGGACCCCACACACACAATTGTGTTCTTTACTGTATTCTAAAGAATATACTTTTGGTTTACATATGTTTATGGTTTTGTTGTGTGCTACTGTATACAACAGTAATGTTTGGCCTAATAAATATTTTCTGTTTCTACATTGCATTGGTGTTTACAGTGTACTTGTTACCCCTCTCAGCAGATTACTTTCACTGTAGAACATTGTATTGAAATGTAGATATAAGCCTATGAAAGACCAAAGAGCTTTAGATTTAGAACAACAGTGTTTACATGGTATATCCAAAAATGTACTATTATGAAAGATGTGTTTGCCATTTGATGCAAATGCTTCATTCTGACATGTGTTTATGGCATTTTGAATGCAGTGTTACATTTTGAAGGAGATGTGAGGCATTTTGCATTTTGTGTGTGCAGTTTTGGGAATTGTGTGTAGAGTTTTGAAAAAAGGAGACATAGTTTTGAAAACGTGTGTAAGCAGTTGGAAAAAACGGTAATACAGGATGGTGTCTCTTTATACAATACAGGATGGTGTCTCTTTAATACAGGATGGTGTCTCTTTATACAATACAGGATGGTGTCTCTTTATACAATACAGGATGGTGTCTCTTTATACATTACAGGATGGTGTCTCTTTCTACAATACAGGAGGGTTTCTCTTTATACATTACAGGATGGTGTCTCTTTCTACAATACAGGATGGTGTCTCTTCATACATTACAGGAGGGTTTCTCTTTATACATTACAGGATGGTGTCTCTTTATACAATACAGGATGGTGTCTCTTTATACAATACAGGATGGTGTCTCTTTATACATTACAGGATGGTGTCTCTTTAATACCAGATGGTGTCTCTTTAATATAGGATGGTGTCTCTTTATACAATACAGGATGGTGTCTCTTTAATACAGAATGGTGTCTCTTTAATACAGGATGGTGTCTCTTTATACAATACAGGATGGTGTCTCTTTAATACAGGATGATGTATCTTTATACATTACAGGATGGTGTCTCTTTAATACCGGATGGTGTCTCTTTAATATAGGATGGTGTCTCTTTATACAATACAGGATGGTGTCTCTTTAATACAGGATGGTGTCTCTTTAATACAGGATGGTGTCTCTTTATACAATACAGGATGGTGTCTCTTTAATACAGGATGATGTATCTTTATACATTACAGGATGGTGTCTCTTTAATACCGGATGGTGTCTCTTTAATATAGGATGGTGTCTCTTTATACAATACAGGATTTATACAATACAGTGTCTCTTTATACATTAAAGGATGGTGTCTCTTTAATACAGGATGGTGTATCTTTATACATTACAGGATGGTGTCTCTTTAATACCGGATGGTGTCTCTTTAATATAGGAGGGTGTCTCTTTATACAATACAGGATGGTGTCTCTTTAATACAGGATGGTGTCTCTTTATACAATACAGGATGGTGTCTCTTTATACAATACAGGATGGTGTCTCTTTTATACAGGATGATGTCTCTTTATACATTATAGGATGGTGTCTCTTTAATATAGATTGGTGTTTCTTTATAAAATACAGGATGGTGTATTTTTATACAATACAAGATGGTGTATTTTTATACAATACAGGATGGTGTCTATTTAATACAGGATGGTGTCTCTTTAAAACAGGATGGTGTCTCTTTACCCAATACAGGATGGTGTCTTTTTAATACAGGATGGTGTCTCTTTATACAGTACAGGATGGTGTCTCTTTATACATTACAGGATGGTGTCTCTTTAATACCGGATGGTGTCTCTTTAATATAGGATGGTGTCTCTTTATACAATAAAGGATGGTGTCTCTTTAATACAGGATGGTGTCTCTTTAATACAGGATGGTGTCTCTTTATACAATACAGGATTTATACAATACAGTGTATCTTTATACATTACAGGATGGTGTCTCTTTAATACAGGATGGTGTCTCTTTAATACAGGATGGTGTCTTTTTCATACAGGATGGTGTCTCTTTATACAATACAGGATGGTGTCTTTTTAATACAGGATGGTGTCTCTTGAATACAGGATGGTGTCTCTTTACCCAATACAGGATGGTGTCTCTTTAATACAGGATGGTGTCTCTTTATACAATACAGGATGGTGTCTCTTTAATACAGGATGGTGTCTCTTTAATACAGGATGGTTCCTCTTTAATACAGGATGGTGTCTCTTTACCCAATACAGGATGGTGCCTCTTTAATACAGGATGGTGTCTCTTTACCCAATACAGGATGGTGTCTCTTTAATACAGGATGGTGTCTTTTTATACAATACAGGATGGTGTCTTTTTATACAATACCGGATGGTGTCTTTTTATACAATACAGGATGGTGTCTCTAATACAGGATGGTGTGTCTTTAATACAGGATGGTGTCTTTTTATACAATACAGGATGGTGTCTCTTTTTACAATACAGGATGGTGTCTCTTTATACAATACAGGATGGTATGTGCTTTATACCATTGCATTGTTGAATACTCCTTTCTGATTGGCTTGAAGGGCATTCTAGAGCGTGCATTATTTCCCTAAAATGCACAGTATATTTGCGCAGTAGAATTCAATGGCTGTAGTTCATTTTTACATGTTCTGTTTGAGCTGCTTTTGAAAGCAAAAGTCAAATTGAAAACAGTGTTGGTGTTGTTGAATTCGATTTTCTTAATAGCAAACTAGGACTAATGGTTTGGTTAGCTAAACTAGCAAGTCTGTTTGTTTGGTTACCATGACAACTACTGTATCTATCTAGTAAACGTGCTAGCTACTTCAGTGGATGTTGAACATGTTTCTATCAGCAAAATAACACATTTCTAGTGGCAAATGCGTTCAATTATAGCCATGGTAGAAAAGGGATAATCAACTCAGGGCTCTATGTGTTCTCTGGAAAATAATGCAACTCCGCTAGCACGTCGTGAAACACAGCTTCCATGTTGTTCATTATTTTCAATAGAACGCATAGCCCCTCGTTGATTAGCCCTTACTTAATGCATCATAAAACTCTAAACTCACCATCTCTTGATTCACCTTCTTAAATACACAGAGTAGATTTTTAAAATGGTGTTATTATGTATACAGTGGGGGAAAAAAGTATTTAGTCAGCCACCAATTGTGCAAGTTCTCCCACTTAAAAAGATGAGAGAGGCCTGTAATTTTCATCATAGGTACACGTCAACTATGACAGACAAAATGAGAGAGAAAAAAATCCAGAAAATCACATTGTAGGATTTTTAATGAATTTATTTGCAAATTATGGTGGCAAATAAGTATTTGGTCAATAACAAACGTTTCTCAATACATTGTTATATAGCCTTTGTTGGCAATGACACAGGTCAAACGTTTTCTGTAAGTCTTCACAAGGTTTTCACACACTGTTGCTGGTATTTTGGCCCATTCCTCCATGCAGATCTCCTCTAGAGCAGTGATGTTTTGGGGCTGTCGCTGGGCAACACAGACTTTCAACTCCCTGCAAAGATTTTCTATGGGGTTGAGATCTGGAGACTGGCTAGGCCACTCCAGGACCTTGAAATGCTTCTTACGAAGCCACTCCTTCGTTGCCCGGGCGGTGTGTTTGGGATCATTGTCATGCTGAAAGACCCAGCCACGTTTCATCTTCAATGCCCTTGCTGATGGAAGGAGGTTTTCACTCAAAATCACACGATACATGGCCCCATTCATTCTTTCCTTTACACGGTTCAGTCGTCCTGGTCCCTTTGCAGAAAAACAGCCCCAAAGCATGATGTTTCCACCCCCATGCTTCACAGTAGGTATGGTGTTCTTTGGATGCAACTCAGCATTCTTTGTCCTCCAAACACGACGAGTTGAGTTTTTACCAAAAAGTTCTATTTTGGTTTCATCTGACATTCTCCCAATCCTCTTCTGGATCATCCAAATGCACTCTAGCGAACTTCAGACGGGCCTGGACATGTACTGGCTTAAGCAGGGGGACACGTCTGGCACTGCAGGATTTGAGTCCCTGGCGGCGTAGTGTGTTACTTTGTTACTTTGGTCCCAGCTCTCTGCAGGTCATTCACTAGGTCCCCCCGTGTGGTTCTGGGATTTTTGCTCACCGTTCTTGTGATCATTTTGACCCCATGGGGTGAGATCTTGCGTGGAGCCCCAGATCGAGGGAGATTATCAGTGGTCTTGTATGTCTTCCATTTCCTAATAATTGCTCCCACAGTTGATTTCTTCAAACCAAGCTGCTTACCTATTGCATATTCAGTCTTCCCAGCCTGGTGCAGGTCCACAATTTTGTTTCTGGTGTCCTTTGACAGCTCTTTGGTCTTGGCCATAGTGGAGTTTGGAGTGTGACTGTTTGAGGTTGTGGACAGGTGTCTTTTATACTGATAACAAGTTCAAACAGGTGCCATTAATACAGGTAACGAGTGGAGGAC
>NW_028158131.1:40000-42500 GCF_964263955.1 Coregonus lavaretus
TCCGCATACATAGACACTCTGGCTTTACTCAAGGCCAGTGACATGTCATTTGTAATTAACCATCTGATTCAATGAGTTTGCCTTTTTTCCCAACATTTCATTACAGGTGCTCCAAAGCTTTTTACTATCATTCTTTATGTCATTTATCTTTGTTTCATAGTGTAGTTTCTTCTTCTTTTTATTCAGTTTTGTCACATGATTTCTCAATTTGCAATCGGTTGTGCAGCCATGCTTACCGTATTTGCCATTCCTTTTGCCTCATCCCTCTCAACCATACAACGTTTCAATTCCTCATCAATCCACTGGGATTTAACAGTTTTTACAGTAATTTTCTTAATGGGTTCATGCTGATTAATAACTGGAATAAGCAATTTCATAAATGTGTCAAGTGCAGCGTCTGGTTGCTCCTAATTACACACCATAGACCAACAAATATTATTTACATCAACTGGCCGTTTAGCCCAGGGGCTGCTGCCCAGTTGATAAGCAACAGAGATGGAAACAAATCGTCACAGAGCACCAATGGTAGATGGACAAAGGGAATGCTTTTAAGCCTTGGAAGTACCAATGTGTAGCCGTAATCTGGTTTGCATCTCTATATGATAACATCTACTATGTATGTTTCCTCTCTTGGCACACTTCAGATCATAATTGATTTAATAGATTTTCTTATTATAGTGTCATACATCTTCAGGATTCCCACATGGGCTTATAAAACACGATTTGCTAAATAAAATAATGATGTTGTCACGATCGTTAGACGGAGTAGACCAAGGCGCAGCGTTGCAGGCAAACATACTTTATTTAAAGAGAGTAAACACTTGAACAAAACAACAAACGATACGTCCAGTCCTACGGTACAGACCAAAAGGAACAAACCAACTGGAACAAGATCCCACAACTATTGTGGGAAAACAGCCTCTATAAATATGGCTCCCAATCAGAGACAACCAGCAACAGCTGACACTCGTTGCCTCTGAATGGGAACCACTCTGGCCAACACAGAAATACAACACATAGAATATACACACCCTGGCTCAACATATAGAGTCCCCAGAGCCAGGGTGTGACAGTACCCCACCCCTAAAGGCACGGACTGCGACCGCGCCTAAACATAAACAAACCAGGGGAGGGCTGGGTGGGCATTCCTCCTCGGAGGTAGTTCCGGCTCCGGGCTCGCCCACCACCCTCCAATAATCCCCCCGTAGCGCCCCTGGTCCGGTCTGGCCCCGCTGGCTGGAGCTGGACTGGACATCGTAGGAGCGGATTGCTTAAGCTCCGGTGTGGAGCAGCTGACCGGTACCTGACCAGGCACCGGTGACCCAGGCACGGGTTGTGCCGGACTGACGACGCGCACCCCTGGCTTGGTGCGTGGAGCAGGAACGGGCCGGACCGGGCTGACGATGCGCACCCCTGGCTTGGTGCGTGGAGCAGCAACGGGCCGGACCGGGCTGACGATGCGCACCCCTGGCTTGGTGCGTGGAGCAGGAACGGACCGGACCGGGCTGACGATGCGCACCCCTGGCTTGGTGCGTGGAGCAGGAACGGGCCGGACCGGGCTGACGACTCGCACCCCTGGCTTGGTGCGTGGAGCAGGAACGGGCCGGAACGGGCTGACGATGCGCACCCCTGGCTTGGTGCGTGGAGCAGGAACGGACCGGACCGGGCTGACGATGTGCACCCCTGGCTTGGTGCGTGGAGCAGGAACGGGCCGGACCGGGCTGACGACTCGCACCCCTGGCTTGGTGCGTGGAGCAGGAACGGGCCGGACCGGGCTGACAATGCGCACCCCTGGCTTGGTGCGTGGAGCAGGAACGGGCCGGACCGGGCTGACGACTCGCACCCCTGGCTTGGTGCGTGGAGCAGGAATGGGCCGGAACGGGCTGACGACTCGCACCCCTGGCTTGGTGCGTGGAGCAGGAACAGGCCGGGCCGGGCTGGCGACGCACACCGTAGGCTTGCTGCGAAGGGCAGGAACAGGCCGGGCCGGGCTGGCGATGCGCACCGTAGGCTTGGTGCGAGGAGCAGGAACAGGCCGGGCCGGGCTGGCGACGCGCACCGTAGGCTTGGTGCGAGGAGCAGGAACAGGCCGGGCCGGGCTGGTGACGCGCACCGTAGGCTTGGTGCGAGGGGCAGGAACAGGCCGGGCCGGGCTGGCGACGCGCACCGTAGGCTTGGTGCGAGGAGCAGGAACAGACCGGGCCGGGCTGGCGACGCGCACCGTAGGCTTGGTGCGAGGAGCAGGAACAGGCCGGGCCGGGCTGGCGACGCGAACCGTAGGCTTGGTGCGAGGAGCAGGAACAGGCCGGGCCGGGCTGGCGACGCGCACCGTAGGCTTGGTGCGAGGAGCAGGAACAGGCCGGGCCGGGCTGGCGACGCACACCGTAGGCTTGGTGCGAAGGGCAGGAACAGGCCTGGGAACACTGGGAACACACACCACTGGCCTTAAACGGGGATCAGGAACGGGCCGGACCGGACTGGCAATACACCTCATTACCTC
>NW_028158131.1:47500-50348 GCF_964263955.1 Coregonus lavaretus
GGATGCATGCACTCAGACTTGGCCTCTATTGGTTGACCTTACCAACTATAGCTAGGCTACTCATGATGATGTATTGGTTGACCTAGCCAACTATAGCCAGGCTACTGATGATGATGTATTGGTTGACCTAGCCAACTATAGCCAGGCTACTGATGATGATGTATTGGTTGACCTAGCCAACTATATCTAGGCTACTCATGATGATGTATTGGTTGACCTAGCCAACTATATCTAGGCTACTCATGATGATGTATTGGTTGACCTAGCCAACTATAGCTAGGCTACTCATGATGATGTATTGGTTAACCTAGCCAACTATAGCCAGGCTACTCATGATGATGTATTGGTTGACCTAGCCAACTATAGCCAGGCTACTCATGATGATGTATTGGTTGACCTAGCCAACTATAGCTAGGCTACTCATGATGATGTATTGGTTGACCTTGCCAACTATATCTAGGCTACTCATGATGATGTATTGGTTGACCTAGCCAACTATAGCCAGGCTACTCATGATGATGTATTGGTTGACCTAGCCAACTATAGCTAGGCTACTCATGATGATGCATTGGTTGACCTAGCCAACTATAGCTAGGCTACTCATGATGATGTATTGGTTGACCTAGCCAACTATAGCCAGGCTACTCATGATGATGTATGGTTGACCTAGCCAACTATAGCCAGGCTACTCATGATGATGTATTGGTTGACCTAGCCAACTATAGCTAGGCTACTCATGATGATGTATTGGTTGACCTAGCCAACTATAGCTAGGCTACTCATGATGATGTATTGGTTGACCTAGCCAACTATAGCCAGGCTACTCATGATGATGTATTGGTTGACCTAGCAAACTATAGCCAGGCTACTCATGATGATGTATTGGTTGACCTAGCCAACTATAGCTAGGCTACTCATGATGATGTATTGGTTGACCTAGCCAACTATAGCCAGGCTACTCATGATGATGTATTGGTTGACCTAGCCAACTATAGCCAGGCTACTCATGATGATGTATTGGTTGACCTAGCCAACTATAGCTAGGCTACTCATGATGATGTATTGGTTGACCTAGCCAACTATAGCTAGGCTACTCATGATGATGTTTTGGTTGACCTAGCCAACTATAGCTATGCTACTCATGATGATGTATTGGTTGACCTAGCCAACTATAGCTAGGCTACTCATGATGATGTATTGGTTGACCTAGCCAACTATAGCCAGGCTACTCATGATGGTGTATTGGTTGACCTAGCCAACTATAGCCAGGCTACTCATGATGATGTATTGGTTGACCTTGCCAACTATAGCTAGGCTACTCATGATGATGTATTGGTTGACCTAGCCAACTATAGCCAGGCTACTCATGATGATGTATTGGTTGACCTAGCCAACTATAGCTAGGCTACTCATGATGATGTATTGGTTGACCTAGCCAACTATATCTAGGCTACTCATGATGATGTATTGGTTGACCTAGCCAACTATAGCTAGGCTACTCATGATGATGTATTGGTTGACCTAGCCAACTATAGCTAGGCTACTCATGATGATGTATTGGTTAACCTAGCCAACTATAGCCAGGCTACTCATGATGATGCATTGTTCTTTTTTTTTTTTTTTTATGCACTTTGAGACTGTTATGAAAAGCGCCATACAATTTAAATCAATTATTATTATTATTTGTATTATTATAATACCAAGATGATTTATTTCGTTTAGTAGAGCAAAAGGCTCTAATGAAGGCCAAGAGGCGTAAGCTTAAACATAATAAGTGATACTAGCAAGGGCAGCCTGCTTATCTTTCAAGTTATCAAATCGTTACCATGCACCTTTAACAAGACCGCTCAGGTGTGCGAAGGTATTTTTGAATGTTGCGATGTTGAAAGTAAAACACACTAACAGTAGATGTACAGGTATCAAATAAAAATGTGTATTACTAACAAGAAACACTTTTTAATGAGAAACAGAAATTCACTTTGGGTTTAAAAAAGGACCACCAAAAAACAGTAGAAAACGAATAAATGAATAGCTATAAATAAAATCCATACAAGTACTTCTTAATCACGGCCTCTAAAATGGCCATAAGACGTGCCTCCCTAGCAGTCACCTCCTTCTGCACATCTGGAGCCTTCTGGGAGGGAGAGGAGCACCTCCTTCTCCACATCTGGAGCCTTCTGGGAGGGAGAGGAGCCCACAGCTGCACCTAGGGAGGATGAGGAGATGATGACTGTCCAGGTGATGGAGTGGGAGCCCCTCAGCACCTCATCCACCCACCACTTAACATTTCCAGGATGCGTCCGTGGGAAAGGATAGCTTTTTCAGCATCAAACATTCTACATGTAAAGCCATGCAAAATATATCATTGCGATTGCAATGCATTTCTCTGGAATGCTTGCACTTTTCTAACATGTCCACTACCAGTCAAAATAATGCCAAGAGTGTGCAAAGCTGTCATCAAGGCAAAGAGTGGCTATTTGAAGAATCTCAAATATAAAATATATTAATTTGTTTAACACTTCTTTGGTTACTACATGATTCCATATGTGTTATTTCATAGTTTTGATGTCTTCACTATTATTCTACAATGTAGAAAATAGTTTTTAAAAAATAAAGAAAACCCCTTGAATGAGCAGGTGTGTCCAAACTTTTGACTGGTACTATAAATCTTCACACTGACATGAATGTGCCAGTGAAGCACAGGAAATAGATGGGAAGGTGTTGTTGCTCTCAGAGAAAAGTAATAAATGTCAAGATAACATACAGTAGCGTACCGTGTATTTTTTCACATCCATCCTGAAAAGACAGAAGATGAAGTACAACATTAAGTTGTGTGAACTTTCAGTCC
>NW_028158130.1:0-10098 GCF_964263955.1 Coregonus lavaretus
TATCAATGTAGCACATACATCACACCACGTACACACACACACACACACACACGTACGATGTGTAATTACGTTTTGCAAGCTTATATCATGATGTGGAAAATATTTAACAACGGTCGCAAACTTGTAACTTGACATTTGAATACATTCAATAAGATTTGCAAGCATAATTTATTTTCAGAATTATTACAAGTCCATTTATGAGTATGAATATTCTGCTGTGAATCAAAAATACACTTGCAGATTTTGAATCTGCGCGGGCTCTGAGTTCTGTCACGGTTGTCACGTTTTCAAGAGATGCGTAAACTTATATAAAGTTTTGTACGTTTGTAGAAAGAGATTCTCAAGTAAAAATGTGATTTGAGCAGCTCTGGGGGCCGGAACTTATACTCCTGTCCAATAAGTTCGCTCTGCCAAAACCGCAACTATTGGCTGAATTGTTCCATCAACAAATCTCAGGAAGTAGCTACCCACATGAGCAAGCCAGGACGAGGTAAATAAAACCAAAGCCATCTACTTGAAGGTAATCATCTCTTTTATTTGTTTAGATAGATTTATTTGTGAAAAGGCATGACATTAGTTTGCTTATTAAGTGAAATACAGTGCATTCGGAAAGTATTCAGACCCCTTCCCTTTTTCCACATTTTGTTACGTTACAGCCTTATTCTAAAATGGATTAAATAAAATAAAAAATCATCAATCTACACACAATACCCCATAATGACAAAGTGAAAACAGTTTTTTAGAATTTTTGCAAAGGTACTACAAATAAAAAACAGAAATACCTTACTTACATAAGTATTCAGACCCTTTGCTATGAGACTTGAAATAGGTAAATTGTGGTAAATTCAATTGAAGGAACATGATTTGGAAAGGCACACACCTGTCTATATAAGGTCCCAGAGTTGACAGTGCATGTCAGAGCAAAAACCAAGACATGAGGTCGAATGAATTGTTTGTAGAGCTCAGAGACAGGATTGTGTCAAGGCACAGATCTGGGGAAGGGTACCAAAACATTTCTGCAGCATTGAAGGTCCCCAAGAACACAGTGGCCTCCATCATTCTTAAATGGAAGAAGTTTGGAACCACCAAGACTCTTCCTAGAGCTGGCCGCCCGGCCAAACTGAGCAATCGGGGAAGAAGGGCCTTGGTCAGGGAGGTGACCAAGAACCCGATGGTCACTCTGACAGAGCTCCAGAGTTATTCTGTGGAGATGGGAGAACCTTCCAGAAGGACAACCATCTCTGCAGCACTCCATTAATCAGGCCTTTCTTTATGATAGAGTGGCCAGACGGAAGCCACTCCTCAGTAAAAGGCACATGACAGCCCGCTTGGAGTTTGCCAAAAGGCACCTAAAGGACTCTCTGACAATGAGAAACAATATTCTTTGGTCTGATGAAATCAAGATTGAACTCTTTGGCCTGAATGCCAAGCGTCACATCTGGAGAAAACCTGGCACCATCCCTACGGTGAAGCATGGTGGTGGCAGCATCATGCTGTGGGGATGTTTTTCAGCGGCAAGGACTGGGAGACTAGTCAGGATCGAGGGAAAGATGAACGGAGCAAAGTACAGAGACACCAGAGCGCTCAGGACCTCAGACTGGGGCGAAGGTTCACCTTCCAACAGGACAACGACCCTAAGCACACAGCCAAGATAACACAGGAGTGGGTTCGGGACAAGTCTCTGAATGTCCTTGAGTGGCCCATCCAGAGCCCAGACTTGAACCCGATCGTACATCTCAAGAGAGACCTGAAAATAGCTGTGCAGCAACGCTCCCCATCCAACCTGACAGAGCATGAGAGGATCTGCAGAGAAGAATGGGATGAACTCCCCAAATACAGGTGTGCCAAGCTTGTAGCGTCATACCCAAGAAGACTCGAGGCTGTAATCGCTGCCAAAGGTGCTTCAACAAAGTACTGAGTAAAGGGTCTGAATACTTATGTAAATGTGATATTTCAGTTGTGGTTTTTTAATCAATTTGCTAAAATGTCTAAAAACCTGTTTTTGCTTTCTCATTATGGGGTATTGTGTGTAGATTGATGAGGATAAAAAAAAAAAAAAAGGCTATAACGTAACAAAATGTGGATAAAGTATTTCAGAATGAACTGTATAATGGTATCAGGCAGTGACAGCCACTATTGGGTTAGCAAGCTGGTCTCTGATATTCATCCTAGCTTTACTATGAACTGGCTAGCTTCATCAGGCAGCTTTACTATGAACTGGCTAGCTTCATCAGGCAGCTTTACTATCAACTGGCTAGCTTCATCAGGCAGCTTTACTATGAACTGGCTAGCTTCATCAGGCAGCTTTACTATGAACTGGCTAGCTTCATCAGGCAGCTTTACTATCAACTGGCTAGCTTCATCAGGCAGCTTTACTATGAACTGGCTAGCTTCATCAGGCAGCTTTACTATGAACTGGCTAGCTTCATCAGGCAGCTTTACTATGAACTGGCTAGCTTCATCAGGCAGCTTTACTATGAACTGGCTAGCTTCATCAGGCAGCTTTACTATCAACTGGCTAGCTTCATCAGGCAGCTTTACTATGAACTGGCTAGCTTCATCAGGCAGCTTTACTATGAACTGGCTAGCTTCATCAGGCAGCTTTACTATGAACTGGCTAGCTTCATCAGGCAGCTTTACTATGAACTGGCTAGCTTCATCAGGCAGCTTTACTATGAACTGGCTAGCTTCATCAGGCAGCTTTACTATGAACTGGCTAGCTTCATCAGGCAGCTTTACTATGAACTGGCTAGCTTCATCAGGCAGCTTTACTATGAACTGGCTAGCTTCATCAGGCAGCTTTACTATGAACTGGCTAGCTTCATCAGGCAGCTTTACTATGAACTGGCTAGCTTCATCAGGCAGCTTTACTATGAACTGGCTAGCTTCATCAGGCAGCTTTACTATGAACTGGCTAGCTTCATCAGGCAGCTTTACTATGAACTGGCTAGCTTCATCAGGCAGCTTTACTATGAACTGGCTAGCTTCATCAGGCAGCTTTACTATGAACTGGCTAGCTTCATCAGGCAGCTTTACTATGAACTGGCTAGCTTCATCAGGCAGCTTTACTATGAACTGGCTAGCTTCATCAGGCAGCTTTACTATGAACTGGCTAGCTTCATCAGGCAGCTTTACTATGAACTGGCTAGCTTCATCAGGCAGCTTTACTATGAACTGGCTAGCTTCATCAGGCAGCTTTACTATGAACTGGCTAGCTTCATCAGGCAGCTTTACTATGAACTGGCTAGCTTCATCAGGCAGCTTTACTATGAACTGGCTAGCTTCATCAGGCAGCTTTACTATGAACTGGCTAGCTTCATCAGGCAGCTTTACTATGAACTGGCTAGCTTCATCAGGCAGCTTTACTATGAACTGGCTAGCTTCATCAGGTAGCTTTACTATGAACTGGCTAGCTTCATCAGGCAGCTTTACTATGAACTGGCTAGCTTCATCAGGCAGCTTTACTATGAACTGGCTAGCTTCATCAGGCAGCTTTACTATGAACTGGCTAGCTTCATCAGGCAGCTTTACTATGAACTGGCTAGCTTCATCAGGCAGCTTTACTATCAACTGGCTAGCTTCATCAGGCAGCTTTACTATGAACTGGCTAGCTTCATCAGGCAGCTTTACTATGAACTGGCTAGCTTCATCAGGCAGCTTTACTATGAACTGGCTAGCTTCATCAGGCAGCTTTACTATGAACTGGCTAGCTTCATCAGGCAGCTTTACTATGAACTGGCTAGCTTCATCAGGCAGCTTTACTATGAACTGGCTAGCTTCATCAGGCAGCTTTACTATGAACTGGCTAGCTTCATCAGGCAGCTTTACTATGAACTGGCTAGCTTCATCAGGCAGCTTTACTATGAACTGGCTAGCTTCATCAGGCAGCTTTACTATGAACTGGCTAGCTTCATCAGGCAGCTTTACTATGAACTGGCTAGCTTCATCAGGCAGCTTTACTATGAACTGGCTAGCTTCATCAGGCAGCTTTACTATGAACTGGCTAGCTTCATCAGGTAGCTTTACTATGAACTGGCTAGCTTCATCAGGCAGCTTTACTATCAACTGGCTAGCTTCATCAGGCAGCTTTACTATGAACTGGCTAGCTTCATCAGGCAGCTTTACTATGAACTGGCTAGCTTCATCAGGCAGCTTTACTATGAACTGGCTAGCTTCATCAGGCAGCTTTACTATGAACTGGCTAGCTTCATCAGGCAGCTTTACTATGAACTGGCTAGCTTCATCAGGCAGCTTTACTATGAACTGGCTAGCTTCATCAGGCAGCTTTACTATGAACTGGCTAGCTTCATCAGGCAGCTTTACTATGAACTGGCTAGCTTCATCAGGCAGCTTTACTATCAACTGGCTAGCTTCATCAGGCAGCTTTACTATGAACTGGCTAGCTTCATCAGGCAGCTTTACTATGAACTGGCTAGCTTCATCAGGCAGCTTTAGATGCCAGGGGAAAATGAATATATTTGCTAGTTAACTATCTGATTGATAAAGTTGATAGAAATGCCATAAGCTAGCTAGATAGCTAGCTAGCTAAATTGAAACTGTTGGGGGAAAGCTAGCTAACTAACTTCCACCATTATCACTGCAGTGTAGCTCATTTTAGCTAGGTTTCTAGAAAATAAAATATATATATTTGCTAGCTATAATTTAAAGACCTGTTACTGACTTTTGAACCCTTTTTGTTAAACTACTTAATTCCAATGCCTGTTTATTGATTAATTGGTGACTTAAAAAGTTGGCAAGCAAAATGCCTCTCTCAATTTCAATGCAAATAGACTAGCTAGCTAAAAGCAAACTAGTGACAACTTGATCAAGCTTATGAATATGTAAAACTGTTTACTAAATGATGGCACATGAAAGGAAGTTGTGTTTCTCAGCAACTTGAACCAGCAGTGAAAGTTGAGCAGTGAGGTTAATTTTTTCCCCCTCTCTGCTCTTTTCCTCAGGTTGAAGAACATCCCTAAGACCCAGACTTGGGAACCTCCCAGCCACCAGGAAAATCATCTTGTTCTTGGAGTTTATTCACAAGGTTAGATAGAAATAGATCTGCATGTTATTCTCTATCATGCAGAATTGTAGCTTGTATCTTGGGAAGCTCATTCAATAATACAGACGTGGGTGATTTCTGTCCCAGGGGACTGAACCGTGTGCAAGTTTTTGATCGATTTAGACCACAATCAGTTGAATGAGGTGTTAGTGAAGTGCTGGAACAAAGACCTGTACCCTCCTACGTAAAGAACCTTTGGCTGTCATGACTTCAGTTGACTAAATACAGCCACCATTTTATTTTGTTAATCGATGCAGGTTTGTCGTCTGATTTCCAGGAGCCAGGTGGAGATGAATACAACCATACTCCAAGGCATCCAGGTTGAGGCCTGCTACCAGCAGGAACATGGAGCACCATTCTCCAAGGCAGAACATTTCCGTGCATCCAGGTTGAGGCCTGCTACCAGCAGGAACATGGAGCACCATTCTCCAAGGCAGAACATTTCCCTGCATCCAGGTTGAGGCCTGCTACCAGCAGGAACATGGAGCACCATACTCCAAGGCATCCAGGTTGAGGCCTGCTACCAGCAGGAACATGGAGCACCATACTCCAAGGCATCCAGGTTGAGGCCTGCTACCAGCAGGAACATGGAGCACCATACTCCAAGGCATCCAGGTTGAGGCCTGCTACCAGCAGGAACATGGAGCACCATACTCCAAGGCATCCAGGTTGAGGCCTGCTACCAGCAGGAACATGGAGCACCATACTCCAAGGCATCCAGGTTGAGGCCTGCTACCAGCAGGAACATGGAGCACCATACTCCAAGGCATCCAGGTTGAGGCCTGCTACCAGCAGGAACATGGAGCACCATACTCCAAGGCATCCAGGTTGAGGCCTGCTACCAGCAGGAACATGGACCACCATACTCCAAGGCATCCAGGTTGAGGCCTGCTACCAGCAGGACCTCCAAACGCAATAAAGTTTGGTATAAACTACTCATGTTCATTTTTTTGTAGGTTACAAAACAATAACTTTTGTTGGTTCTTCTCATTTGTACTAACTACTATGGGAATTTAAACATCTGACAACATGCAGACTTTCTACGTCAAGACAACAGTTAGAGCGTATGATTCAAAAAGGTTTCAAATCAAGCCTCACATCCAGGGTGAATACATGTTTATTAATGTATAAAGGAGATCACACAGGTGTGCTGACTAAAATATACATCCCAGACAAGACTGAAGAACAGGACAAATAGGCTGGGTTTAGACAGGCGGCCCAAGACTGATCTTTTCTTCCACTAATTGGTCTTTTGACCAATCAGATCAGCTCTGAAAAAGATCTGATGTGAAAAGATCTGATGTGATTGGTCAAAAGACCAATTAGTGGAAAAAAAGATCAGAATTGGGCTGCCTGTCTAAACCCAGCTAGGGACAAGTGAATATAAGTCAGTTGTTGTCTTGGTAGCAGTTTGTATGAATGAGTGGTTGCATACAGTGCATGTTAAATATCTACGAGACAGAGATCAGGAGACTGTCATCAAAGGGAAGGTACCACTGAAGGCCCCAGTATTCAGGCAGGCAGCATGGGGGTAGAAGGGAAGGTACCACTGAAGGCCCCAGTATTCAGGCAGGCAGCTTGGGGGTAGAAGGGAAGGTACCACTGAAGGCCCCAGTATTCAGGCAGGCAGCATGGGGGTAGAAGGGAAGGTACCACTGAAGGCCCCAGTATTCAGGCAGGCAGCTTGGGGGTAGAAGGGAAGGTACAACTGAAGGCCCCAGTATTCAGGCAGGCAGCTTGGGGGTAGAAGCTGTTGAGAAGTCTGGGAAGGTACCACTGAAGGCCCCAGTATTCAGGCAGGCAGCTTGGGGGTAGAAGCTGTTGAGAAGTCTGGGAAGGTACCACTGAAGGCCCCAGTATTCAGGCAGGCAGCTTGGGGGTAGAAGCTGTTGAGAAGTCTGGGAAGGTACCACTGAAGGCCCCAGTATTCAGGCAGGCAGCTTGGGGGTAGAAGCTGTTGAGAAGTCTGGGAAGGTACCACTGAAGGCCCCAGTATTCAGGCAGGCAGCATGAAGCAGATGATTAGCTGTTCAGGAGTCTTATGGCTTGGGGGTAGAAGCTGTTGAGAAGTCTGGGAAGGTACCACTGAATGCCCCAGTATTCAGGCAGGCAGGTTGAAGCAGATGATGTCAGCATCCAGGTCCTTGTCCCAGCATGCAGTGGTCTGATAGGGGGAGATGACAATAAAGACATGATGTAACTTTCATCACCAAAGCCGTGTTAGCATCTACTGCACGTTGCTGAACCATCCAACCATTTTAATTTTGTGTCATTGATATAAAATGGGCAACTCACATACAATATCCAGTTCATAAGCATTGACTCGAACACCTCTAGGTCCCCTGTAGCTCAGTTGGTAGAGCATGGCGCTTGCAACGCCAGGGTTGTGGGTTCGTTTCCCACAGGGGGGCCAGCGTGAAAAATGTATGCACTCACTAACTGTAAGTCGCTCTGGATAAGAGCGTCTGCTAAATGACTAAAATGTCCTGTGGTGTTCTGACAGCTTGCTGCTCTCTAGTGATCTCCACCTGAAACGCAATAACAACATGAATAACGATTAGCCTGGTCAGTGACTTGGCTAGCTAGGCTAATTAAACACTCATGTAAATGTACACATCAGCCAACCAATACAGCCTACTACACCAATTAATCAATAAACAGGCAGTGGAATGAAGTAGTTTGACAAGTGTTCAAAAGTCAGTAACAAGTCTAGCAAATATATAGCTAGCAAATATAATATAGCTAGCAAATATATAGTTTTTCTTTTCTAGAAACCTAGCTAGCATTAGCTACACTGCAGTGATGATGGTGGGAGTTGGCTAGCTAGCTTTCCCTCAGCAGTTTCAATTTAGCTAGCGAGCTACCCCATAATGACAAAGCGAAAATAGGTTTAGACATTTTTGCAAATGTATTACAAATAAAAAACAGAAATACCTTATTTACATAGGTATTCAATGGCCTCCCACTCCTCTTTCTATTCTGGTTAGAGCCAGTTTGCGCTGTTCTGTGAAGGGAGTAGTACACAGCGTTGTACGAGATCTTCAGTTTCTTGGCAATTTCTCACATGGAATAGCCTTCATTTCTCAGAACAAAGAATAGACTGACGAGTTTCAGAAGAAAGTTATTTGTTTCTGGCCATTTTGAGCCTGAAATCCACAATTGCTGATGCTCCAGATACTCAACTAGTCTCAAGAAGGCCAGTTTTATTGCTTCTTTAATCAGCACAACAGTTTTCAGCTGTGCTAACATAATTGCAAAAGGGTTTTCTAATGATCAATTAGCCTTTTAAAATGATAAACTTGGATTAGCAAACACAACGTGCCATTGGAACACAGGACTGACGGTTGCTGATAATGGGCCTCTGTACGCCTACGTAGATATTCCATTAAAAAATCTGCCGTTTCCAGCTACAATAGCCATTTACAACATTAACAATGTCTACACTGTATTTCTGATCAATTTGATGTTATTTTAATGGACAAAAAATGTGCTTTTCTTTCAAAAACAAGGACATTTCTAAGTGACCCCAAACCTTTGAACGGTAGTGTGTATTTTGTCTTCCCCTGGCATCTAAAGCTGTCAATGCAATGCTGGTCTGGAGTTCGTCTGAAATGGACCATTATATTTCACTTGATAAGCAAACTAATGTCATGCCTTTTCACAAAAACATCAACGAGCACAGATAAAAGAGATGATTACGTTCAAGTAGGTCGTTTTGGTTTCATTTACCTCGTCCTCGTTTGATGGAACATCCAGCCGCTGGCTAGGTGGCTGTGGTTTTGGCAGAAGGGAACTGATTGGTCAGGAGTAAAAGGTCCGGCCCCCAGAGCTGCTCAAATACATTTTTTTACTTGTGAATCTCTTTCTACAAACGTACAAAACTTTATACAAGATTATGAATCTCTTGATCAAATCAAATCAAATGTGACAACAGTGACAAAACTCAGAGCGCGAGCAGATTCAAAATCTAAAAGTGTATTTTTGATTCACAGCAGAATATTCATACTCGTGAATGGACATTATAATCCCATACTCTCTCTCTCTCTCTCTCTCTCTCTCTCTCTCTCTCTCTCTCTCTCTCTCTCTCTCTCTCTCTCTCTCTCTCACACACAGACACTCTAGGATTAGGGTTTGTATTTATCATATTTGAACTTGACTGGAGGTGTGCATGTCTCCACACACAACTAACCCTCCCTAACCCTAACCCCAACCCTAACCTTAACCCCAACCCTAACCCTAACCCTAACCCTAACCATAATGGTTGAAGTACTAGAACTAAAGCCTGTAACTCTCCAGGACTAGTGTAGGTTAGAACTAAAGCCTGTAACTCTGTAGGACTAGTGCAGGGTTAGAACTAAAGCCTGTAACTATGTAGGACTAGTGCAGGGTTAGAACTAAAGCCTGTAACTCTGTAGGACTAGTGCAGGGTTAGAACTAAAGCCTGTAACTCTGTAGGACTAGTGCAGGGTTAGAACTAAAGCCTGTAACTCTCCAGGACTAGTGCAGGGTTAGAACTAAAGCCTGTAACTCTGTAGGACTAGTGCTGGGTTAGAACTAAAGCCTGTAACTCTGTAGGACTAGTGCAGGGTTAGAACTAAAGCCTGTAACTCTGTAGGACTAGTGCAGGGTTAGAACTAAAGCCTGCTTAACGAGAGAGTGAGAGAGAGAAAGACTTAAACTCTCATCCTCAGCTCTGGTATCTTCCCCAATATTTGGACCAAGGAATGATCACCCCACATTTGACCCCAATAACTGCCGTGGGACCCCAACAGCAACCTTGGGAAAATCCTCTGCATTATCATTAATAGCAGAGTCGTACATTTCCTCAGTGAAAACAATGTACTGATCAAATGTCAAATTGCCCTTTATGGTTGTGAGGTCTGGGGTCCACTCACCAACCAAGAATTCACAAAATGGTACCAACACCAAATTGAGACTGCATGCAGAGTTCAAAAAAATAGAGAGTACACAATGGCAGAATACCTGACCCAAAATGAAGGTGAGCAAGAGAGGAGAGAGAGAGAGAGAGAGAGAGA
>NW_028158129.1:0-5267 GCF_964263955.1 Coregonus lavaretus
CACTTTGGATAAAAGCGTCTGCTAAATGGCATATTATATTATAGAAATGAGGAATTCTGCGTTAACTAGCAAGTTAAACTCAGGGGTCACGTTATCTTAGTACGTTTCTGAATTAATAAGGTGACGGTGCATCTTATTGTGTAAGCTTTCTGCCGTATTTGAGAGGTCAAAGCCCTTTGGATGAGTTCTCTGTACAGCTGCCAACATTTTTAATTTCCTTGCATTTTCTCTCCTCTGTTCTCGGGCCAGTCTGCTCCTCCCCCAGTCTGCTCCTCCCCCAGTCTGCTCCTCCCCCAGTCTGCGCCTCCCCCAGTCTGCGCCTCCCCCAGTCTGCTCCTCCCCCAGTCTGCTCCTCCCCCAGTCTGCTCCTCCCCCAGTCTGCTCCTCCCCCAGTCTGCTCCTCCCCCATCTTCTCTCAGTCAGGCCCGTTGCCCTACCGACTCCAGACACAGCGTGTACACATGCTGCATTTTAATTAATTAATTAATTAATTAATTAATATGCCATTTAGCAGACGCTTTTATCCAAAGCGACTTACAGTCATGCGTGCGTACATTTTTGTGTATGGGTGGTCCCGGGGATCGAACCCACTACCTTGGCGTTACAAGCGCCGTGCTCTACCAGCTGAGCTACAGAGGACATCAGAGCAGACAAGCATCAAAACCTTTTCATTCTCTTGTAAATGACCAAACTCACCATAAATGCCATACAGTCCTGAACTAAAACATAAACGCAACATGTAAAGTGTTGGTCCCATGTTTCATGAGCTGAAATAAAAGATCCCAGAAATCTTTCATATGCACAAAAAGCATATTTTCTCAAATGTTGTGCGCACATTTTGACATCCCTTTTAGTGAGCATTTCTCCTTTGCCCAGATAATCCATCCACCTGACAGGTGTGGCATATCATGAAGCTGATTAAACAGCATGATCATTACACAGGTGCACCTTGTGCTGGGGACAATTAAAGGGCACTCTAAAATGTGCAGTTTTGTCACACAACACAATGCCACATGTCTCAAGTTTTGAGGGAGTGTGCAATTGGCATGCTGACTGCAGGAATGTCCACCAGAACTTTTGCCAGAATATTTAATGTTCATTTCATTACCATAAGCCACCTCCAACATTGTTTTAGAGATTTTGGCAGTACGTCCAACCGGCCAGTCTAGGACCTCCACATCCGGCTTCTTCACCTGCGGGATCGTCTGAGACCAGCCACCAGGACAGCTGATTAAACTGGGTTTGCACAACCGAATAATTTCTGCACAAACTGTCAGAAATTGTCTCAGGGAAGCTCATCTGCGTGCTCGTCGTCCTCACCAGGGTCTTGACCTGACTTCAGTGGGCAAATGCTCACCTTCAATGGCCACTGGCACACTGGTGAAGTGTGCTCTTCAGCGATGAATCATGGTTTCAACTGAAACGGGCAGACGGTGTGTATGGCATCTGACATAGAGGGACCAGGTGAATCCAGGTGAAAGCTATGATCTCTTATTGATGTCACTTGTTAAATCCACTTCAGTCAGTGTAGATGAAGGAGAGGAGACCGGAGTCATGCCAGGCGCACCAGTTTGTGTCAAGAACTGCAACGCTGCTGGGTTTTTCATGCTCAGTAGTTTCCTGTGTGTATCAATAATGGTCCACCCCCCAAAGGACATCCAGACAACTTGACACAACTGTGGGAAGCATTGGAGTCAACATGGGCCAGCATCTCTGTGGAACGCTTTCGACACCTTGTAGAGTCCGTGCTCCGATGAATTGAGGCTGTTCTGAGGGCAAAAGGGGGTGCAACTCAATATTAGGAAGGTGTTCTTAATGTTTTGTACTGTCAGTTTATATTTTATGTGTGACCAAAAGAACACTGCATGGCTAAATGCATATAATTGCAGCAAATTAGCTTTAAAACCGCAACATTTTCTCTTTGCTACAGGGCAGAATACAGGGAGCTCAAAGTATTGGGACAGTGACAATTATTTAGTTGTCTTGCCTCTGTACTCCAGCACTTTGGATTTGAAATGATACAATGACTGAGGTTAAAGTACAGACTGTCAGCTTTAATTTGAGGGTATTTTCATCCATATCGAGTTTAGACCGTTTATAAATTACTGCCCTTTTGACGTTGTCCCCCCATTTTATGGTAAATAATTGTCATTTTGGAGACACTTCTTTTGTAAATCAGAAGAGAATATATTTTGAAACACTACTACATTAATGTGGATACTACCATGATTACGGATAGTCCTGAATGAATCATGAATAATGATGAGTGAGAAAGTTAGACGCACAAATATCCCACCAAGACATGCTAACCTCTCACCATTACAATAACAGGGGAGGTTAGCGTTTTTGGGGTATGATATTTGTGCGTCTAACTTTCTCACTCATAAGCCCTAGGAAAGGGTTAGAGGTCAGAGGCTGTGGTCAATGCTGTGTTTCTGGTCAGCCCTAGGAAAGGGTTAGAGGCTAGGGTTATAGGTCAGAGGGTTAAAGCCCTGTTTCTGTTCAGTCCTAGGAAAGCCCTGGCGTCTCCAGTGAGAGAACCTCCTCTCACCGAGCTGGAGGATGACTTCCTGATCCTGGAGGATTATGAGCCTCCCTGGTTCTCCCATCGCTGGAAGTTTGACCCCATCAGGACCACAGCCAAACCACGACCAAAGCAGCAGAACCAATCACACAGTAGTGACAATGCCTCAGCAGACATACTCACCAAGGCTACAGCCAATCAGAGATCAGGAGGGACAGACAGACCTCGGACAACTAAAGAGAAGAAGGGAAAGAATCCTACAACCAGGAAGGAGAGGGACTCTAGTCCCCCGGGGGTAGGACCTCAGGGTGATGGGCCTGTTAATCATGTTGACCTCGAGGCAGACCACATAGAACAAGACAAGAAGAAAGTCAACAACCTGTTATCTGAACCAACGACAGCAGGTGACCTGGAACAAGAGGCACCAGGAGGAGGGGCCAAGCCTAAACCTAGCCACACCAAAACAGAAAAGAAAGTTCCCAGAATCTCTAAATCCAAAGCTGGTATCCAAGGTGACAAGGTGAACCCCAAGACGAGCCGAGGACGAGGCCGGCAGTCTGGGAAGACCAGGAGACTGTCAGGTCGAGCTGGGGACGAGGCCGGCAGTCTGGGAAGACCAGGAGACTGTCAGGTCGAGCTGGGGAGGAGCCCGTCACCATGGAGGAGGAGAGTGAAGCGGCTGCAGACCAATCATCAGCTGAAGACCAGGATGTTTCTCCAGGTAATATCCCCTGACAGCTGACATCACACATCATGATGGTTTTTCTGACTACAACGTTCATCACAAGTTCAAGTTGTATCATGCCATTTGTAGGTATAGGAATATGTTTTGTAAGAGCTCTCAACAAATAGAAAAATATATAAAAAACATTCACAAAACAATCAATGGGAAAAAATGTAGTTTACATAAAAGGCTAGATGTAATGTTGTCTTTCCTCCACAGTTCTACAGTTGGCACCAACAGGACAGAGACGAGTCATCTCTAAGGTTCCAGCCAATTGTAAGGCCCAGGAGGTCTGCCCCGCCCCTACTGGTGAGGCTGACTCCTCCCAGTTAGCAGGGAAGAGGAAGAGGACCAAGCCTGGTCCCTGGTGGCTCATCAGTCCTGTCAACACACAGCTCACAGAGACAGACAACAAGTCCAAACAGAATAACAAGACAACTACATCTAAACCAGCAAGACATTCCCCTCTATCTAGGTTTACAATGAACTACTACCCCTCTATCTAGGGTTACAATGAACTACTACCCCTCTATCTAGGGTTACAATGAACTACTACCCCTCTATCTAGGGTTACAATGAACTACTACCCCTCTATCTAGGGTTACAATGAACTACTACCCCTCTATCTAGGGTTACAATGAACTACTACCCCTCTATCTAGTTACAATGAACTACTACCCCTCTATCTAGTTACAATGAACTACTACCCCTCTATCTAGGTTACAATGAACTACTACCCCTCTATCTAGGGTTACAATGAACTACTACCCCTCTATCTAGGGTTACAATGAACTACTACCCCTCTATCTAGGGTTACAATGAACTACTACCCCTCTATCTAGGGTTACAATGAACTACTACCCCTCTATCTAGGTTACAATGAACTACTACCCCTCTATCTAGGGTTACAATGAACTACTACCCCTCTATCTAGGGTTACAATGAACTACTACCCCTCTATCTAGGGTTACAATGAACTACTACCCCTCTATCTAGGGTTACAATGAACTACTACCCCTCTATCTAGGGTTACAATGAACTACTACCCCTCTATCTAGTTACAATGAACTACTACCCCTCTATCTAGGTTACAATGAACTACTACCCCTCTATCTAGGGTTACAATGAACTACTACCCCTCTATCTAGGGTTACAATGAACTACTACCCCTCTATCTAGGGTTACAATGAACTACTACCCCTCTATCTAGGGTTACAATGAACTACTACCCCTCTATCTAGGGTTACAATGAACTACTACCCCTCTATCTAGGGTTACAATGAACTACTACCCCTCTATCTAGGGTTACAATGAACTACTACCCCTCTATCTAGGGTTACAATGAACTACTACCCCTCTATCTAGGGTTACAATGAACTACTACCCCTCTATCTAGGGTTACAATGAACTACTACCCCTCTATCTAGGGTTACAATGAACTACTACCCCTCTATCTAGGGTTACAATGAACTACTACCCCTCTATCTAGGGTTACAATGAACTACTACCCCTCTATCTAGGGTTACAATGAACTACTACCCCTCTATCTAGGGTTACAATGAACTACTACCCCTCTATCTAGGGTTACAATGAACTACTACCCCTCTATCTAGGGTTACAATGAACTACTACCCCTCTATCTAGGGTTACAATGAACTACTACCCCTCTATCTAGGGTTACAATGAACTACTACCCCTCTATCTAGGGTTACAATGAACTACTACCCCTCTATCTAGGGTTACAATGAACTACTACCCCTCTATCTAGGGTTACAATGAACTACTACCCCTCTATCTAGGGTTACAATGAACTACTACCCCTCTATCTAGGGTTACAATGAACTACTACCCCTCTATCTAGGGTTACAATGAACTACTACCCCTCTATCTAGGGTTACAATGAACTACTACCCCTCTATCTAGGGTTACAATGAACTACTACCCCTCTATCTAGGGTTACAATGAACTACTACCCCTCTATCTAGGGTTACAACGAACTACTACCCCTCTATCTAGGGT